>NC_068989.1:524775-556794 GCF_001194135.2 Octopus bimaculoides
TGTGAACAGACTGAGGGGGAAAGAAAGAAAGAGAGAAAGAGAGAGGGGTGGAGCGACGAGCTAATGAGGGGGGGGGTTTCTGACGTTGTAAACAGACTGTGAATAAGTTTTCATAAGTTCTCTGACCATTTTAACAAAGATTACCAGGTTTAAAATATTTGCTTAAATAAAGCTTGACATTATATTTTAACAAGGGTTAAAAAGCGAAGGTTTAAAATAACTGTTTAGCTTAAAGTTAATTCAATTTGAAGCCAATAAATTTTGTGATTGAGGATTTCCTCATTTGTCCCCCTTGCATCACTAGCCTCATAATTATATTATTCTCTTCATATGTAACACTTTTGTTGGTCAACGTAGGAAGAGTACGGTTATAAACATCAACAACATAACTGAGAAGAAATATACTTCAGACGAGCATTCTGCTTACGACGGGGTCTTTCAGAGTACAATACAGGGAGTTGAAAACTGCAAGTCATTGAAATTATCCATGCAAGTTGTAGAAAAAGCCACTGTCTTGGATGTTTAAAATCTTAGCCCCAACAAACAAGACAGATAATTCCAATAGAATTAGGGGGTCGATATTTTTAGACAATCTAAAATAGGTTTTGTATTTAGAATGCAAAATGTTCCATTCAAATATTTTCTCGCGGCCCAATTGTTGATATTCATAATAAACATTACTACATACCTTTAATCCTTAATGGAGACAGAGAGAGAGAGAGAGATAGAGAAACCCTTTAATCTTACCAACTGGGTAGTATGTCTCTCTGACGAGGTTCAATAACACTAAAACACATCTGATTCTTTTGGTCCATGAACTCCAAAGGTCACACCAACGCCAACCTCTTTCGTCCATTTTGTCCCCAAAATTTTAACTAATCTTATAGGAGTTATTTCCCTTGTTTGCTTTTTGCTTTTGTTTTTTCTACTCTTTTACTTGTTTCAGTCATTTGACTGTGGCCATGCTGGAGCACCGCCTTTAGTTAAGTAAATCGACCCCAGGACTTATTCTTTGTAAGCCTAGTACTTATTCTATCGGGCTCTTTTACCGAACCGCTAAGTTACGGGGACGTAAACACACCAGCATCGGTTGTCAAGCGATGTTGGGGGGACAAACACAGACACACAAACATATACACACACACATACATACATATATATATATATATATATATATATATACACGACAGACTTCTTCAGTTTCCGTCTACCAAATCCACTCACAAGGCTTTGGTCAGCCCGAGGCTATAGTAGAAGACATTTGCCCAAGGTGCCACACAGTGGGACTGAACCCGGAACCATATGGTTCGTAAGCAAGCTACTTACCACACAGCCACTCCTACGCCTATAGATGTATAGATTTGCTATACTTTTGTGATGGGAAATGGGAATTGTTGCAGAAAAAACATATTCTACATGTTTTGGTATTTACAACAAAACCAAGTTAGAATTTTGCAACAGACTGAGATTGTTGTAAAGATTTAACCTGTTGAACGGTACTATCCAGTGTTACAATTTGATTCTCTAGTGGTTTGGTCCTTATAATGGTTGCACCCCTGAAAAGAACCTCTTTAAGGATTTATTTTCATTGGTTGTTAAAGCTTTCAAAAACCTTATGATGTTTGCATCAAGATTCTGGAATCATGCAAAGAAAAGGTGTCTGGAATACATTTCATTGGATGTTTTAGTATAAACTTCTTTTTGCCATTTAAAATAATTATTAATACTTGTACAAACTCATATAAAATATTTCCTATATTAGACTCTATAGGCAGCAAACAAAAGCTCTTATTTGCTCTTATTTTAAGATTTATATATTTTTCACAATTCAGGTCAGGTCAAACAGTTAAAAGTGGACTCTTTTAATCCAGAACTTGAGATTTCTTACGATATCGGATTCAAATTTTGGCACAAGGCCAGCAATTCTGAGGAGAGGTAAGTTGATTGCATTGACCCCAGTACACAACTAGTACTTATTTTGTAGACCCTGAAAGGATGAAAGGCACAATTGACCTTGGTGGAATTTGAACTCAGAATGCAAAGACAGATGAAACGTGATTAAGCATTTTACCCAGGATGCTAACAATTCTGCCAGTCCACCACCTTAAGGAGAGTTTGTTGCATGGTTAAATTTGTCAGGTTTATTTAACTGATTTAGATTTTGATGTTAATTCCAGACAATATCCTTTAACTGATTAAAAGAGACTATCAGCTGATACAAGATATGGTAACAGTTGCCATATTTTACTTTGTATCCTGTTTTTACTTTTGATTGGATTTTAAGATTTGATTGTGAAAATAGAATTAAATCTCTTTGATAAATAAGTTCCAATTAGCAGTTGTGAAAACTTCAAATAAATTATCAAATGATTTCTGTACATGTATTTCTAGCATGTCTGTAGATATCATGACACTGGTTGAAATTCAGGAATAATACTTGATCCAAATTTTGATCCAGAACTGTTTTCTTCATATGTAGTTAGAAGGTTGTTGCTAATTTTTATGTGGACTGTTATTGTGAAAGTTTTAAAAATCTCTATTCTCATCTTAAAGGACAGAAAAATTGAATATCAGTTTGTTAGGTAAGTAATTAAAAATTGAGTTAATAGAATATGCATAAATAATGAGAATACATACCATCTGTGGAATTGTACACTTTTCCCAACTGAGCAAAAGTGTCTAAAGTAACCGGACGGTTAATGACTATGTGATCAGCAACTACAACCAAGGAGGAACTGGTGATATACGGCCCTAAAGACTCATAGAGGCTTACAAAGGGTTGACCATGGCTAAAACCTCCACACTTGAAGTCAAGACCAACTGAACAACTGTAAAGAAAAGGAAATATGTAAAATTTCTTCATGGAGAATATTTGATGAATGTATTTTATTTCTGGGAAGGTAAAGATGTTAGATTTAGAATCCTTAACTGGTGGTGGTAGATTTTTGTCTTTGATTCCTGACAGCAGTAACATTGATAAAGTTGGTGGAAATGTTACTACCTTTTCTCAATATACCTGTCTTCCATTATAATTATTATAATTATTGAATTTGTAGTTGATTAATATTAAGTGTTACTTTATAGAAACAGAGGACAACATATCTCAGGTGATGTTCAGTACTTTCAGTTATATATCAGAAACCAGATCTAATAAACTGTATTCTGTCAGAAAGCAGAAAGACTTTTCAATTGATTCATTAGTCTTAGTTCAGGATTCCTAAGACCTTCAGTTAGAACTGATATTATTTAGAATTCCATTTCCCATACCCTCAATATCTTTTGCTCTAAGATTTTATACTTCCATACGTTTCAATTCGTTTTTGCATAGGATTCCTGTCAGGTAATTTGCGAAACATTTACAACTTGCTGGATTCAATTTGGCTTGTTTTAAAGACATTGGCAAACTGTTCATTAACAACCAGTTATTCAGATTATCATTAAGTAAACCAAATAAAACTAAGGCTAATCTTAACCCTAAATCTAAGGCTAATCTTAACCCTAAATCTAAGGCTAATCTTAACCCTACAGACAACATAGTGAATATGTTTTCCTTTCACTTCTTTCTGAGAGAATGTTACAATAAAAAAAAAAAACATTTCTAAGGAAAATGGCTTGAGACTTTGTTGATGTTCCTCTCAAGTCTTCCACCATTTTATTTTTTTTATATCTTTCTTTTATTTCTTGTTCTGAATCCATATATTTCAGCAACATTCCCTCAAGTTTTTTCAAAGACTTTCAGCAATCCAATGAGCTTGCCCATTTTTGTCTTTTTATTCTTCAAAGAAATCATGTTAGTTGTCTTGAAGTAATTTGTAGCTAATGGCTGCTGCCACTCTTTCTTGACCACTTCACATCAAGTACTCAGCTATTTATGGAGTTAGGTTCAATGAAGCAAGTTAATTATTGTTTTTTGTTTTTTTGCCCTGTTAAGACCCTTCACAAGTGATAGGGCACATACACACCCCATAGCCACAGAAAAAAATTCAACTGGTTCACCCCTCTTCTATAGTGCCATACAAATATTATTAAACATTAGTTTTAATTTTGTGTTTTTCAGAAATTATATCGATAATGGTGGTACCATCTGAATATTTTAGAACTTGGTTAAAATACTGGTTACATCCATCGGGTTTGAACTCTGGACATTTTTAGCCATTAGTTAACTCCAGTTATCATTCACCCACCACATTTAGTATTTCGTTTCAAAAAGCACAACACTTTTAAAACATCACAGCCACATTCTAAGTTGATCAAATAACAGCCTAAAAGACAGTTTCTGACATTTAATGTTACTCTGGTTTCTTTACATTTATTAAAAACAAAACTTTAAGTTTCGGCACAATAAGGAACATCAAAACACACAGTTTTATCAAAGGCAGATGTTAAAACCATTCTGAAAGGAATTAAAAGTTGACATAGAGCTAAATTCAAGATGCAGCTTATTATTGTTGAATCAAATCTCCCCAACCTTTTATAATATATAAGCCTGCATTGGTTCAAGAATAAATATGTTCACCATTAAATTACTGCAAACAACCAAGTGTTGCTTTAATCTAATCTGCATCTAATTAACAATCTAATTAGATATTTTTATGATGTAATTCAGAACATATTTTGATTTGGGAACCCAGGAAAGAGAAATGGCTTAGAATTCTAGCTGCTTCAACAAGAGGTAAGACGATTAGCTTGAATATACTTCGCCTTGTTTTAGGAGAGGCTATTTCAACAAAAGATTCTTTTTTTTTTTTGCAATTATGTAAAGGGCCACATCTTAATTAAATACAATTAATGGTTTAACAAAGATGACGTGATGTGAATAGACTTTCAGAAGAAATTGATTTTAAGGCTCAAGATTAGATTAAACATGAAATTTTAGAAATTTTTTTATTGTAGTTTTGAATATTACTGAACAATCCTCCTCCTCCTCCTCCTCCTCTTCCTCCTCCAGCAAATCACATCTCTTGTCATATTTCAGTCTGCTCCGATAACACACTCGAAATAATTATCACATGATAATTAAATGTGAAGGATGTAGTTAAACTCCATCTGTTTGGAGGCTGAGTGTGGTTGGAGGTTGAGTGTGTTTGGAGGCTGGGTGTGTTTAGAGGCTGAGTGTGATTGGAGGTTGAGTGTGGTTGGAGGTTGAGTGTGTTTGGAGGCTGAGTGTGGTTGGAGGCTGAGTGTGGTCGGAGGCTGAGTGTGTGTACATTTGGAGGCTGAGTTTGTTTGAGGGCTGAGTCTGTTTGGAGGCTGAGCCTATTTGGAAGCTGAGTCTCTCTGGACGCTGAGCCTGTTTAGAGGTAGAGTGTGTGTGGAGGCTGGGTGTGTTTGGAGGTTGAATCTGTTTGTACAAGGCATTTATTATTGATGCAGCAGATTTAACATTTAAATATTAAGGAAAAAACATGACACTTTACCTTTCGTCACAAGCTGACAATTGTTCTTCTGATAAATTGATGGTAGAATTTGTACAAAGACATTTGCTGGAATTTGACATTCCGGCGAGAGTATATCTACAATGAAAAATTTTGGAAAATAAAAATAAACTGCAATTAGGCATATACCTACATGGTATCATATTTAAGGTTTCATAAAATAAATAAATGGTCTTTAATAACATGTCAGCCCTTGAACAACTAAACAGCCACATGTAAATCCTTCAACGTAAGTAGCATTTGTTTGATAACCAATGAAGAATTGCAAAACAATGCATAGGTAGATAGGCAAACGAAAAGAGAGATGTTATCTCTCTCTCTCTACATATATATACAGAGAGAGAGGGGGTGAGAGACCGTGTGTGTGTGTGTGTGTGTGTGTGTGTGTGTGTGTCCAATCCACTGAATCTTGTTTAACCATCTAACCCATGCCAGCATGGAAAACAGATGTTAAACAATAATGATGATCATGTGTGTGTGTATATATATATATATATATATATATATATATATATATATATAAAAGTATGCATATTTATATGTGCATGTATGTATGTGTGTGCACACACACACACACACAATACATACATATGAACATGTGTAACAACAGCAAAAATGAAAATGAAACTAAATGCAGAATGAGAAAGTGAAAGTCCAAAACTTAAAGATCACCAAATTAGTGTGTCTGCTGCTATTTATTTTTGATTTGTTACAAATTTTCTAAATTCCAGAAACATATCCATCATCTTAGTATATTTCCAACTTATAGTCCATAACATATCCAAATCTCTCTGTAGTGTCCTGATAGCAGTTTCACCTGTCGACTGGTCATCATGTTGCTTGGCTCAGGTTCTTTCCACCAAAACCTACTTCTCACTCGCAATACAGATACACATAATTGCATATTATTGCTATATAATGGACTACCTGAGATGAATCATAATAATCTGGTATGGCATTGAAAAAGAAGAGAGAAAAAAAATTACAAATAGCAAGATAATGATAAATCCAGATGAAGTGTGTGGTGCATCAAACAGGAAATTTAGTTTCAGTGAAACAACTCCAACACACAGAAGCTAAACAAAATAGGACTCCACAGAGATACAAAAATCTTGAGAAAATCATCGAGAATCATAGCAGTAAAAGGGTTAGGGTTAGGGGTTACAGGACTTGTTGCAAGTGGAAGAAAGAATGGTGACAATATTGCAGCTGTAAGCCAAACATACACATATGTACACCACCAACAAATACACAAAACATTAAATAAATCACCAAGTGAGGGTTTATTTGCAAGAAAAAGTATTGATAAAAACATGCTAAGTTTAAGACTCTGCTAAATTACCCTTTAGGAATAAAAAACCAATTACGGGAATTTTAATTCAGTCAAATTTTCCTCAAATTACAACTTAGTGTCTCAAAAGACAGGGGTAGAATACATGGGTTTAGTTGTAAAGCCCTAAAAGTGAGAGGATGCTGGGAGAAAAAGCTGGAACATTCTTGGTTAGGGTTAGGGTTAGGGTTAAAGAATAACAATCACAAAAAGAAACTGAAGAACTTGGAGGGGTGAAACGTCCCAGCAACTCACTTATGATAGAAAATAGCAAGAAACTTAGAAAGAAGACAAATGGACAAGGATTAAACCCCACGAAGTTCTGAGGGTTTTGTGTACTGTCCAGATATTTCCCACAAAAGAATGTAATACAAATTATACCTTATAGAGTTTGGAGAAACAACCATCCAAATGTCAAGCTGAGAACACCAATTATGCTCTTTCAAATGTAAGGAGAGATATCAGGGAAAAAGAAGAAACAGATACTCAAAAGCAGAATTATTATCCCTAAAAGAAGATATCCAGAACACAGCAGCAGTAAAATACCAATTATGTAATGGAAATAATACTTGCAAAACATACGAATATACATGGTTGTGTGGTAAGAAATTTGCAGCCCAACCACATGATTCCAAGTTCAGTATCACTACATGACACCTTGAGCAAGTGTCTTCTACTACAGCCTCAGGCCAGTCAAAGCCTTGTGAAAAAAGCCTGTCATGTCTGTGTGTGTTTGTGTTGACCACCACTTGACAACCAGTGTTTGTGTATTTAACCTTTAGCACACAGTAGGTGCATTATGTCATCATATGAGTTTTCTCCCCTGTAGTAACAGGACAGTGGCGGGGGGAAACAATTCTAGAGAAAATGCAATGTACCAAAGATTAGATCCTCCTAACTTAGCAGTTCAGCAACAGAGACTGATTGAATAAGTACCAGGCTTAAAAAGAAGACAAGTTCAGGGGTAAATTAGTTTGACTAAAATTTCTCAAGGCAGTGCTCCAGTATGGCCGCAAGGAGACGAAATCTTGAACAAATAGAAATGAAAATGACACACTTCATAAAACCTGAAGAAGCTGCATCTGTTTGCTGCGATGGATGCCAGAATGTAATTTGAGTCGAGGAATGGATTTTGCTACGAAGTCACAATGGGGGACATTGATGATTTGGATTTTGCCTGGGATTGGGCAAGTGTTTCTGTCGGTTGCAGGATAAAGAATTGAAAATTTAGAAAAAAAGAATTTATTTATTATCAAAGAGGTCATTATTTTTACATTCATAATATTGTATTTTAATATTATTAGTATTTTAATATTGTAAGTATTTTAATATTGGATTCAAATTTTGGCACAAGGCCAGCAAGTCCGATGGAGTGGGTAAGTCGATAACATTGACCCCGGTACATGACTGGTATTTATTTTATCAACCCCAAAGGGATGAAAGGTAAAGTCAATCGCAGTGGTATTTGAACTCAGATCCTAAACACAGATGAAACACTGCTAAGCATTTTGCTCAGCACGGTAACAATTCTGCCAACTCACCACCTTGTTAGTGTTTTAATATTGTTAATATTTTCATATCATTAGCATTCTAAAATATATGCTACATTTCTTGTAAAATCTCCGTTCTTACTATTAAATCAGAGATAAAAAAAAAAAAAAGTTCTAAACTTACCCCTGCAGGAAACATTTTTGAGTGCAGTCTAATAGATTCCAATTGCCTGAGAGCCATTCTGATAGACTTGATGAGATCTCCTTTACACTATAACAGCCTTGATACCAGCTGTTTGGTGAGACAATAGCTGGAAAAGACAAAAGGTCAACCATGTCTTAGGATATCTTCAAACAAGGTGACATATATGACAATTATGAGGTTGAAATGTTACAACAATTTGTGTTTCATTCTCTGAGGTCCCAAAACATTGTGGTGATGGGAGAAGTGAAGCCTGTAAAGAAAAGATCATATGAATCTCTGACATTTCTATTTAAATGGCGCCATAATCAGCATCAATTTCCTGATTGCAATATAGAACAGAACTTTAATCAAAAATATAAACGGTGTGTTATCCACTGAAGATGATTCTCGAGGGAATATCAAAACTAAGAGCTAAAATCATTTCATAAAACAAGGGAACCTGAAGAGAAAATTTCCATTAAATATTGAGATTGGTCTAATTTACAATTTCTTGAGCTAAAAGCAGCTGGGTTTCATAAATGATTTAAATACCCAAAGTTATCAATAAACCATTGAGGGGGATCCACTTGTTTAGCCTATTTTGTATCTGATAAAATTTATTATAATTCTGTTTTTGTCAGTGGATAAGTGTAGTTAAAGAAACAGAAAGAAATAGTTGAGTAAATGATTCCATTGTTGCCCTAAGGAGGAGGAGGAGGAAGAGGTAGAACTTTCTTCTGCCTGAAATACTACGAGAGAGAGAGAGAGAAGTGAAACTAATATATATTTCAATTGACAACAGAATGTCTGTCAATTCTGATATATTTATTGTGGTTTTTATCAATATCAACAATATCAAAATGGTGTTATGACATCATTGACCTTAAAAAATGACAAACACTAATTCCACCCAAATTATACGTTTGTGGTGGTTCTCATCCTTTTGTCTCTCGTGTATCATTCATTCCATAAATCTCCGACCATTTTTGCTACTGCAATGGAAAGCTTCCGTAATTACAAAATGCAACTTCACCCTATTTCTTTCACCTATTGGGCAGCTTTTAAGTTAGCTCCTGTGGAGGGCTCTTCATCGGGCCTTGAGCCCAACAATGACACTTTATGCATTGAGTACATATTAAATTATGTTAAACTTGACCAATATTTTTCAAGCAATGAACAATTTTCATAAAAACAATGATATAATTTGTCAACTTGGAACTTATTGCAAAGCTATGTGATAAACATTTTTTGTCTTCCCATTTGGGTGTCAGTATAATTTTTTTTTTCTGTCTAACCTCTCTCTCTCTCTCTCTCTCTCTCTTTCTGTTGATTGTTTTCAAGCATCACCATCACAAGTACCATACACACACCATTCAGACTTCTGATGTCACCACTATCAATACCTTTGACTTTGCCATTTTTTACATCTCTTACTATCACCATCATCCCTGACCACCTTAACTACCACCACCACCATCACTGTTGTCTCCGTCTCTATGCCTACTGTTACTCTCAAGCCAGCAGGAGGAATAGAAGTGTTATTGAACAGTGAGAGGGGGGGGGGTCAAAGTGTGACACACTGACACACAAATTTGTTTTGGCATTCATTATCATACATTACTCACTGTAGGTCAACATTTAATTACAATCAATTTAAACTTTTAAATTCTCTCTCTTGTATTCCTTCACAAGAATTGTAATTAACAGTAAAGATTTTTCTTTCATAGGATTGAAAATTCCTTTTAGTTCACTCAGTATGTTAACTTGGCTATCCCTGTTTCAAGTACAAAAATTATGAGGCAGTTAATTTGGAAGTTGTGACATCAAGCCTTTTCTCAAAGAAAGGCCTTCACATAATGGGATAAAACGAAGAACTAAGAAACTGTGTCATACATCCACTTTATTGCGAATTTGTTCTTATAGTTAAAATCTTGTGATATTTGAGACAAGGCAATAAATTTGTGCATGGAAAAGAAAATGAGAAAATGACTCATATTTTGCTAAAGTATTAATAAAGTAAATGAAGAAACTCTGCCAAATCAGATTGGAGCCTGGTGTCGCCATCTGGTTTCACCAGTCCTCAGTCAAATCGTCCAACCCATGCTAGCATGAAAAGCAGACGTTAAATGACGATGAGAATGATGATGAAGTGAAATGTTACAAAAATAGTGAAAAGAATTTGTGGAGGGAACATGTCGAAGGAGTAGATCCAGGAGGATGTGGGGCAAAGTGGTGAGAAAGGATTTTTAGATGTTGGGCCTCACAGAGGGGATGACAGGGGACTGAGACTCCTGGCAGTTTGCTGTTTAAAAATGTAGAAAAGATGATGCCATAAGAAATATGACCAGAGAGATATCAAAATTATCTCTTCTCTATCCATTTATTCTTCATTGAAGGGTTGAAGGGGGGAAATATCCAGGCACCTCCTCCATAGGGTACGACCAGAAGCAACTGGCAGTACCAGCAGGATACCCAAGCATGACCACCTGTGATGATAAATATTAGTCAACCATCTTTTTCGCCTTCTCTAAACCCTATGTCTCCTGCCAGTTCACTCAGTTTGAAGAACTTGTCTTGCTATTCTTTCCTGCAATATTCTGACCTCATCTCTGTAGTACCAGAGTTGTATCCTCTCAATATAGTGAAGTAGCAGCTTGACCAGGAGAGACTGCCTGGTCTTTGAGCTACACACCCTGTTGAACAATAATATGCTGGAGATCCTTTGATGGAACCCGATTTTGGTTGATTGTCTTCACAATCCCACTCATTTGGTCATCATCCCTACTAATATTTTTAATTAAATCCAAAAGAGAAAATTTTGGAATCATAACACATAAATTCTATATTTTTGAACTTAATTAAAATAGTACTTCTTATACAAACCAATATAATTGATATAAATGTTATATAGAAATATAACTGATATAAATGTTGGCCCTAAAATCAAAGATCCAAGATTGCTATTGAGCTTTGTTTTTGTCATTTTCTATAGTATTTTTAAGCATTTTTATTTTATTCATTGTTTTTATTTTCATCAGCCTCTGTAACAGTTTATGAAAATAAGAGTGTTTCTGGATGTGATTTCAGAACAATCTTCTTTTGTAGCTGAACTGAGAATGAATGGTGATACTTTCTGTGTTCATCTCTCACCTCATCTTCTGCACTCACTTATTCCTGAAAGGGTCATGGGGGCAGGTGTCCACAAGTACATCTTCCATCAGATCCTTTCAAAGCAATTGTCTTTAATTAATCCAGCTGGATCCCCAAGAGAAACCAACCAAGCTCATGGATGTTATCCAACCAACTTGCTTGTAGTCTAAACCTGAATCTTCTGCTAGTTTGGCTTTTGTCCATAAAACCTGTCCAGTGATTCTTTCCTGAGACATTCTTACCACACGTCTGTAGCATCAGAGCCATGATCTCTCAATTCTGTGTTACAGTAAAAAAAAATTTTAATCAACTTAATCTGCTTCTTCAAGCTTCATCATGTCATTACAAAATTACAAAAATCCAGCTTTTTCATGTTTATCTAAAATTTCTTAACTCCAAATTAAGACTCTATTTAGAATGAAACACTTGACTCCAGAAGATCCTTTCTCCAAAACTTTCAACTTTCACATTACACCCATCTCTCTTTCTGATTCACACCAAATCTACTAAAGCAGAAGATAAAATTCTTGATGTTGGGACTAGGCCAATGAGTATTGCAAAGATTGTTTCTTTAAATGAACGATGACCTATGACAGAGGCTTGAGCCATTTTCTCTTTCACCTAACATTCTTTCACAATGCTCACATTTTTCCTAATTAAGCACAAATGCGCCATTTCATTTATAATTGTAGTCTACTAAGAAGAGTTGCTACATTACTTAGAAAATTCTAATAAAATGAAAAAACTACAGTCCCTGATTGGATATAAACTAACTAAAATGATATGTGAAAAGCACAAAATGTTATGTTAATGGTCCAATGATCTTCTTTGTCATCATCATAATCATCATCATCTTGTAGTAATAATTTATATCTGGAATGTTTGTTGTTTCCTGTGTAGATTACATTTAATACAAGTTCCTCTAAAACTACAGCTTTTCTACCAATATTGTTGCTGTGAACTGTAAAGGAAGCACAAATGGTAGAAAACCAAACTAGTATATTCTTTACCGTGTTTAGTTCAGCGCCTGTCACTTGACAGTTCAAAAACAGAGTCAGCTTTGTTTTTCAAACATACTAAGTCAATAAAATAGGTCTTACTGCTTTTAGAAAAAGGAATACATATTTCACTATACATATTTCACTATACATATTTCACTATACACATTTCAAATAAATTCCTATTTATAATAAATACAGGCTTTTGATGTTGTTTCACTTCAACATCATATAGAATCCTTTTTTCCTTGTCTCTCAACATGAATTTAAAAAAAAAAAATTAATATCATGTCTAATGTCATCACAGAGAGAACCTACCAACGACTTTGCTTTAAAGGCCTTACCTACAGCATACTTTTAGAATATATTCCTCTCTCCTATCACCAATAATGCACCACTATGTGTAATACAGTTTGTAATGTATATTACAGTGTTCATTGTTTATGCTATACAGAATGAAATAGTTTCTGTATGAGATTTTTCACAAACACTTGTTGAATCCAGCCATGTGTGTGAGTGTGTGTGTGCACACACACACACACATGCATGCATGCATGTATATGATGAAGCTGTCATGAATAGAGTTTAAAGTTTAAAGAATTGTCACTTTGGTCAAGATAATTGACAGACAGGAATCTGGTTCTGGCAGCTTCAATCCTGACTGCACTTAAACTCAGCAACCTTCCAGTAATTTTCTAAACAGCTTGGAATAATCCTTGAGTCTGACTATGAATGTTCAAATCTAGAAAGTGATAACTGATCTTTGTTAATGCCAGTCTCCCGGTACATCCAAGATCTGACAACTATTAAACGTAATACAATACATATTGGGGTTGAAAATTTTAGGCTATTCGGTGTAAGCTATAAAGCAAAACTAGACAGATTATCGCAGACTTTCTCGACATGAAATTTAAAGTAAGAAGTCAAGACAGTGGCTGGCAGAATCAGTAGAGTTTCAAACAATATAACCACATGGAATGTAGATTTGTTGCTTTGTTTTAAGTTCAAATCCCATTAGAGTTCACTTTGTCATTTATCACTTCAAAGTCAATAAAATAAGTAATTTGGTTGATTAACTCAAATTAACCATCTTTGAAATCTTTCAGCATTCTGCCTATGCTATTCATCCTCATCATCATCATCAATAATAATAATAATAATAATAATAATAATAATAATAATAATAATAATAATCCCAGTATACTCATCATGACGATCTGTTTGATAAAGGTGCACTAGGCACATGCATCACCACCATATGTGCGTGACATGGTGACCTCATTTCAAGATAAACAGGGCATGACCTTGCAGGTGGGGCCCAGTTAGAATCTTCTTCACGTCGAGCAGTCCATCAGGCTCAAAAGGTCCCTGATTAAAGGCTGTTTAGGGATGTTGAATGAAACACTTATGCTTCCATTCCTAGCTTTAGGTAGAATGAAGAAATGAAAATGTATGGCTTTATAGTTTTGAAGTGTTGATATGCTAGGGGAAAATGGAATATCAGGTGTTGTTATGTGATAATAAAGGTTGTAATGTGATAATACAAGGTTGTAATGTCTGCCTCTCTTTCGTCTTCCCTCAACTGTGCCCTGAAGAATGGTTTGGGACAAGGAATTGTGACGAAATACATGACTGTACCAAGTGAGCTTTCATCTTTTTGTCCACTCAAGGAGTAGCTCCTGTCTACCAGTATATTTATTGACAAAGCTGTTCATTTTGTGTTCTGTGTCAGGGTTAGGGTTAGGGTTAGGGTTAGGGTTAGGGTTAGGGGCCTTCTGGAGCATTTCTGTTCAAATGCCTGAATTCTTTGTTCCATATCAGCGAAAAGGATTCAGCTCTCAAACCCACACAGAAGGATCAAAGACCATCAGGCACTCTTTGAGAACTAACAGAGTTGCTGTTCCATGTGTTGTTGTTCAGTTTTGATTGGCAAAGAGAACAAGAAATTATGGAAATAGAACTGTGAACATAATTTTAAAATTCTTTATCATTAATGAATAAATTGTGATGTGAGAATGAATAAACTGCTGTGTCCAACATTTTTTCAGTTCGTTTTACTGAAAACTTATACACAGCATTTTATTCTAGTCTAGTGGAAGAGTTGGTGCACAGACATCCTGCTTTATTCTTCCACTCTGCATTGATTTGTGCATCCATATGCTACCATACAGAAATCCTTGTGTGTGATTTGTATATTCTAAGATGAGAAAAGTTGTAGGATATCTTAGAAGCTAGAAGAGAATGAAGAAGTAATGAATTAATTAGAATAGAAAAAGATAGAATGAATTACCAAAAAAAAAAAACCAGCTGTGAATTAAAAGCATCAAATGTTGTTTGCAAGAAAGATCACTGAACTGGTAAGAACATGCAGTAATAAAGGGTAATAAAAAGAGAGTAAACCAATAAGGGTGGTAACCTGAGTAGAACTAGGCCAAGAGCCAAGGGACCTCAAACGAGCAGAAAAAAAAAGGACACAAAAAAAAAAAAGACAAAAGGTAGAGAACTAATCATGCAGACCCACCCATGTCAGCAAAGAAAACTGGAAATATATCATATTTTTTAATGAATTCTAGCTTTGAACTGACATTTTATCCTCAGTAGACTTTAAAGAGTGGTATTAAAAATTAGTTCTCAGCAAAACATAGTCAAGCTTATGTCCAGAAGAATCAGTAAACAGAATCCCTTGTCAGAAGACGAAATCTCAAATTCCAAATATATATCTTTTATGAAAATCAGGCTATTTTAAACTGTTTAAACATGTGTGGACTAAAAAACCTAAAATCATACCATGAAAAGAATATTGCATGAAATATTTTAAACAAATAATTCCAAAAATAAAAAAGCAATTGTGTTCTTTATTTCAACAAAGCTTGAAATACTGTAAACTTCTAAGAGGCTTCAGTGAAAGTAAAACAATACAAAAGCATTCTTATGAACAATTCTATAGAAATCTTTATATTTGGAAACATTTTCAGTTATTTCCAATTACTGCAACTCTTATTCATTAAATTCTACTTTGGTGTTTTGTATCTTTCGGTCAAAAGAAACATTTCCCACACAAAGCCAGACATTTCTTGCAAAGTTGGTCAAACTACTTTCCTTGATGATACATTCACAAATAACTCTGACAAGTTCGTACTTTAAGTTGGGAAACTCATAAAGGTTGTTCCTATAATTTAACAAATTCCCACTTGTGTGACTCATTATAATACATCATTATCTGTTTGGCTATAATTATAACATTTCACTCACATCTATGTTCTTCCTAGAATTTTTAAATCCTAAAAGCAACAAAAGTAACAACAATATGAGGACGAGTTAAAAATATTTCTAAGGTTCTGTGTGGAGGGTCTTTCTGCACACACTCAAAAGTAGGCTCCTACATGCATACATACATACATGCAGAGATAGATACATACATTCATTCATACATACATACATATATACACAATGATAGATAGTAAGATGCATACATGCACAAATGTGTATATATAAATACATATGCACACACACACACACACATGTATATATATATATATTTTAAAATTGCTGTATACATAACATTATAAAGAAGTATAAAGTCCAATGAAAATGTCACCATCTGACTGGTACTTCTAACAAGAGCCTGTAGTTATCAGCACAGTTCTGGGGGGTTTTTTTGTTTTTTGTTTTGTTTTTTTGTTTTGTTTTGTTTTTTGTTTGTTTGTTTTTTTTTCTTCTTTTTTTACTGATATTTCCCCTCACTCTCATTTAAATATCTTCAAACTAATAGACCTTTATTTTCTTATTTGACAACATTGGTTTGCATGTAACATTAAAAGATGCTTTCCATCTCCCTCATGAAAGAATTTTATTCTTAACAAAGCCAGCAGTATAAAGTAGCTTTTCTTAAATTGTATCTCTCCACCACATGGCCGGATAGGCCGAGGCATCGGTGTGAGGTAAGAAGTTTGCTTCCTAACCACATGGTTCTGGTTTCTTTCAGGTTCCATCTACCAAATCCACTCACAAATCATTGCTCAGCCTGAGGCTATAGTAGAAGATGCCATGAAGTGGGATTGAACCTGGGACCATGAGGTTGTTCGCCATTACCACTTGATGACTGGTGTTAGTTTGTTCATGTCCCCAGTAACATAGCAGTTCAGTAAAAGAGATCAACAGAATAAGTACCAGGCTTATCTGGCCCACCTTGGAAAGAGTTTGGTGACCTCTGCCCTAAGTGATTGATTATTGATTCAAGTAGTGACAACACATGGCTTGAGAGTTGTCTTTGGTCTTGATGATGGCAAAGCAAACTCTATAGAGTTGATAGCATGAAAAAATGCAGCCAGTACATCCTGTAACCATGGAAACCATGCCAAAAATGAGGCCTTGGAGAAAAATGAGGTCCTCCAGCCTGTTGAACCCTGTTAAACAATCCAACCCCTAGCAGTATGGCATCATGATGATGATGATGAATGTGTTGTGTGTGTGTGTAAATGTTGTTGATATACTTATGGTTGTCATTGGCTGATGTTGACATTCTTTGTTGACTTTGCTTACAAAGACCTCAAGAATAAAAACAATCCCTTCCTCACTTGAACATAATTAAAGGTTGGTGACAGCAAGAGAATCAGTAAAAGCCTGCTTCAAATAATTCCTTCTCGAACCTCATGCATTTATCATAAGAGGCATCAGGTGTAGTGTGCACGAGAGGGGGCTGAGCTGGTGGGGTCATGTGATGCATACGGATGAGGACAGCTGCTTAAAGAAGTGCCAATCTCTAATATTGTGGAGGGAACCTGTGGAAGGGGTAGACCCAGGAAGACATGGAACAAAGCAGTGAGAAAGGATCTCCAGACAGAAGAGATGACAAGGGGCTGAGACTTCTGATGGTTTTCTGTGCTTGAGAAGACATTCGAAGCTAAGTAAAACCATGGCTGTCCATACATATACAGCTATGTCCTTTACATCTTTTCCTCAGTTGAGAGGTCCTTGCCTTGAGGGCTCATGGGTACTGGTGTCACATAAACTGTCACTTGTACCTACCTCCGTGTGTGTGCGGGGAGTTATTCTTATACATTTTGTTTACGTTGGTCCATTGGCTTGTATTTCTGGAACCTCAATGGTAAACACCTGCTTCTTCAGATGAAGTCAAACTAAGTGAAGAGGCACCTCTCCTCATTCAGAATGCTCTGTGTGTGTGTGCGTGTGCGTGTACATGTATGCACATATGTGTGTGCTTGTGTGTTTGGCATCTCCAGCCATAATAAGAGATGCTGGGGCAATTGTAGACTTTGATGAAGTATTTCATGTTAAGAGTTGAAAGGAGTTCTGATTTATACATGTAAAACTTGAGAGAAATAAAAAGATCCAAGAAGAAAGTTGACTAATTTAACTCGGTTAATTTATCCAGTTTGTTTAAAAAGAAATGATCTGAATTTAAAACTGCTGTTAGTTCTTGCTAACCACAAAAAACATGATTTATTTTCACTAGAACACAGATGCTTTAACTTTTCATATCCAACATCCAACATCATTCTGTAAAAATCTACTATTTTTAGTTGCAACAGCACCAGATTTCACTTCCTGACAATATTAAAATCTTCACTTCCATCTAAAGATGTCAATGAAACTAGGACAGATATTAGCATCAGTAATGTTTGACGCCATACTTTATATACAATATTATTGTTTATCTATAAGGCATAGATTGGTATACTTAGCCACTTCTCTATTACAGACAATATGCTGTGTAGTTTTATGATATTCTTCTCAAACAAAACTTTATAAACTTATTAATTACTAGTAAATATCATCAATTTATAATAACTGCATTTGCTCTTATTCAAATATTTCCTTTCTTCAATACTTTTCACATCATTTCACATAACTATTTCTTTAAGAAAAGTGACATTTTAAGCAATGAATTCACTACTGAAAATAAAACCATAAGTTCTCTCGGGTGGTTTTGCAGAGCAAATTTCAGATAAAAAGAAAATGGAATATTGTCCATTCATTAAACAATATGAAGGCAAATTCATTGCAATTACCTTGGAGAAGAAATTCTCTCTGATTAGCGTTGAAACACCTTCTTCACCATAAAAGAGAATTTTTCTCTGTAGTGAATTTGCCTTTCAATTTTGAAATATGTCACAAACAGTTTAACTAACCTAAAGTTAGATTGAAAACAAAGGACACTGTTTGTACGACTGTGATGTTTGTTTACAATTCACATGCAAGACAAAGAAACACATGTATACACCTACATACACACACACATATACATATATATGTATCCACACACACACACATACATAGATGCATGCATGGAGAGAGATTACAGCTACTAGAAATTTCCCTAGACAGAAGTGTGATGCAAAGCTGGGCTTTAGAAGACTGAGATGTGGGGAATGCATTTTGAAGTAGAATGGGTTACAAGCATAAAATTAATAACAGAATGCTTTCAAGACATTATTTTTGCTGCAGTGGACAAGTCCTCTGCAGAACAGGGACTTTTCAGTCGTCGTGTCTTTGTCACCCCCTTTGTTCAGCGGTTCAGCGCTTCGAGATCATCATTCATTACTTTGTCCCACATTTTCCTGGATCTTTCTCTCTCTTCCACAACTTCCATTCACATTAAGCAACTGGCACTATTTTATGCAGCTGCACTTATCCATATGCATCACAGCACCAAACCAGCTCAATTGTCTCTCTTGCATCTGATTCCTCTTATACCTAATTCTTTTCTCAACAACATTTGCACTTTTGCACACTGACATTGCACTCTCTCTCTCTCTCTTGTGAATGATTGGTAAGTAGGTAGTAGTAAATCTGAAGGGAAATAGTTTTATGAGTACAAAGAATTGATGGTTTAAGCAGGAGCAGCCGAGGGAGGAGAAGGAGGAGATGAAGAAGGAAGAGAAGTAGGAGTAAGGAAAGAAGAGGAAGGAGAAAGAAAAGAAAAATACAAGAGTGGTGTGACACAATATAATGTTCTTGGAATCTTCTTTGATGGTCAGTATATATATATATAAAACCATTATCACTATCAACATCTCTTTTCCATGCTGGCATGGGTTGGACAGTTTGACAGGAGCTGGCAAGGCCAGGTTCCATATTGTGTTTTGGCATAGTTTCTCCAGCTGGATGCCCTTCCTAACATGCCAACCACTTTACAGAGCATGCCAAGTGCTTTTTATGCGTGGTACCAGCACTGAGAGGATCACCAAGTACCTTGCAAGACAAGAAGCCCTCAAGTGGGAGCAGGGAGTAGTAGTGAGTGGGCGTGGCTTTGTTTCATTTGACAGATTTAAGGTATAGGGTGGAGACAGAGGTGTCCTGCACAAGATGTATATATGGTGCAAGCATGGGCATATGGTAAAGAAGTTTGCTTCCCATTGAGAAAAAGAAGGAATTGTACGTCTCCCAAACTTTGTATCTGCAGTCAAGAAAGCTAGAAAATACATTGACAAAACTCATTGCCATGTTGCTACAAAATTCTAGATAATATGCTGTTTTTGGAATGTAGTGATTGAGTCTATCTTTTTGAAAGGAAGTCATTTAAAGAGCTGATTCTAACGAGTTCATTATGCAGCGGCTCTCCTATAATTTAGTTGAAAAATGCTGAGTTTTCAACATCCCTTCTAATCTGTTAAGGGTTAAATAACCAAATTATAGAGCTGAAGAATAATTGAAGACCAATGTTTAAAAGGTGGAATGATTACAATTTACACAGGCAAAGAGAAAATAATCTCTGTAAAGAGTATATTTTGATGTAAACTTATGTATTAAAGACCAATTAGAATCTAACAAAAGTTTCTCAAGTAGAAAAGCTACTAACTTGTTCAGCTATCACTGATGAATGTCCTTTTATTGTCAACAGCTGTCATCCATTGGTTACAAATTGAGGATAGTATTGTATGTCACACTTAATAAATTACTCTGTCTGTAAAAGCAGTTCATTGAAGTAAAATGCCAAGGTATACACAGGGAGGTCTGCAGACAATTCTAATTTGCTGTTTTATTTGGAAGCAGCAAAAATGTATTCACAATACAATGAAGACAGAACAAGAACAACAGGTACAGACATAGAATGGTCATCAGCTTTACATTTGCTTTACATTTGCCCAAACCTGTATCAACTTCCATTTAGCATGATACCAATATACCCTTTACTTGTACAAAATTCCTTTTACATCTCATTTACTTTAAAAACTATAAAAATTTAAACATTTCTATAAACTATAAGAGGAACATTTTTTAGAGCAGAATACACTACTTGTGTAACCTTGAAGGTTAAAACACCTCTATCTACCCTTTTAACCATAGCAGTTTGTGTAAGAAATATACTGATTTTAGTTTTTAATTCCAGAATCTATTGCAAATATACACATATTGTGAAATTTTATAAAAACATTCATAGTAATGTTTAAAAATAAATTTTTAAATTCATTTATATTATACAAGTGTTTTATGAATTAATGCAAACTTTCAATTGTTGATTCTGTTCAAAAATAACCTTAGTTTCTACTTGTATCTTTTGAAGGTTACACAACCCATTGAAAAACAGAATAAAGAATATAGAAGTCCCACTCAGTAATGATGCATGTGCAGACTTAGCAGTTTCACTCCACTTCAACAGACACCATTCGGTTTTGCTTCCCATCATATTGTCTCTTATCTGTGGAGGCTGCAGATAGGTTGGCAATCTCAAACATATTGGCTGGTGTGACTGATCACCAGGTTGTTTTACAAGTACTAGGCATTATTACAAATTTCTTTATTTGTCCAGCTGAGTTCTTAATTGGAGATAATTGCTTTATAAGTATTCAATATCACTGTTTAATACTTACTTGTTGCTCTTGCAGCTAAAGACGACCGGCAAAATACAATTTTTCTAAAGTGGGTTTCTTTTCGAACTCATCCATCTTTCATTTACCAAATGAGGAGGAGAGCAAACCAATGTAGAGCAAACCAATGCAGAGCAAACACTGTTAGGTGGTGGGAAAGACTTTAGTGTGTAATTCCCTGTTTTCCCATGTGAGACAAACAAAGCAGTGAGTCGAGAAACTGTTTTCTTCTCTCACTTTCTGACATATGTCTCATTACCAAACAACAAAACACGTATCAATGCCCGTATGGGTTGTCCACTGCTCTCTTGGTACGGATGCCAAGTTTCATAATCTTCCAGGAATGTGTACTAAGCTGACTAAGGTTAAATAATAACTGAATCAACAAAAAGAAAGACAAAATTATGTGCTTTCTGAGCAAATGATTTTTGACATCAAACAGAGAGAATATTGCTGTTAACATTGCCTATACTTTGTAATTAATTGTCTATGATAATGAATGGTGAATTATTTTGTATCGTGGCCCTGCATATTTGTCAACTTCAGGATGATAGTCAATCTAAAGTTTGCAGGCTACGGGTGTGCAACTGTAGTGTCTACAGCATCATTAGCAACTGATATATCTCAGATCTCAAACACACACACACACACACAGAGCCTAATGTTGGCATTCAGTCCTTTGAAATTGTATCTTTCTTTCCATGTGTGCAGGTAGAGTCCATCCTTCAGTTGAAGTTTTAAAAAGAATGCTTTAGAAACGTGAAGATTCCGAAAAAAAAGGTGATGCTAAGATTCAGACCAAAGATGTCCAAAGGGTTCACTATTGCAGTGAATTGTAGTATTTGTACATCCTCTTGAAAGAAGGATGTCATTTTGCGATATATGGGGATGTGACAAAATCTTGAAGGAAATTTGGGAGGGGCTATCATGCATGTTAATTAAGGCAAGTACATTAGTAATTCGAAGAAAGGAACATATAACAACTGAAAGTGCTATTCCCAACAGTGTTCTAGGAATCGGAAAGGAAGAAAAATCCATTGTGAATCTAACAGTAGAATATTCTGACAACTTTTGGCAATTTGCAGAAAGATTTGCTGATAATACTGAAAAAACAGTCGGACTTTACAAAACCAACTTTTTTGCTTGTGATGTTGAAGAAACAAATGTCCTGGTTATTATTTTACATAATTATTATATACACCCTGTCACCATTTTTCAGGTACAGAATGACTGTTCAGACATTTCTTACATTTTGTAGTATATATATATATGTATGCTACAGAACCTCCCAAAACTAGACACCAACATTAAAGCATTGTCCAAGCCTAATTAGGTTACCTATGAAGAAAACCAAACAACACCAAAGAAAGCAATCCCCACAGATTATGAAGCCACAAACCCTTCCCACATTACAAGAAAGAAGAACAACCCAGAATAATGAAACTAGGATATAAGAAATGCACAATCGAACATAACATATGTGCATTCCCATCATCAGCTGACCAACCAGATATCACTATGGTTTCAACCCCTGGATTGTACCATTCAATCTGGTGGTGGCCACAGCATTAAAAATATAAACACTGCCTGAGAATCCATCAGCTTATTACTACAAGTATATAAGAGGGGGTTGCTTTTCTATTTTTGTTATATAAAAAAAAAACAACATTAAAATGCTCAATACATCATTTTGGTGTTCCATCTTTGATCAAAAGATGTTCAAACAAGACTAGTTATAGACTTTTCAGTATTTTAGTTTTGGTTTCCTCAAACCAGATAAAAACTTCCTTTTTTTCTTTCATAAGTAATACAATTTGTTGATAGACTAATTTCTGTTAATGTTTCCTGCTTTCATGTGGGTGCAACAATCTGCAACATATGCAAGTGATAATTAATCAAAAGATGAGATTAAAACAATATCATTTTGGAAATTGTCAGTTTTTACACATGAGCCGTCCAGATGGGTGTTCTCATATAGGGCTTTCTTATCTAATTATTCTTTTCTAATATCCAACACATGCACACACATTCATACATGCGCATGCACACACACACACACACACACACACACACACACACACAGGTGTGTAAATAATGGAGTGTGGTAAGTACACAGTTTTATAGGGAGTTTCAGAAAGTGGTTTTAGAGTAAGATATAACATCTGTTGCCTGAAGACTGACACAGCTGATCCACCTAATTGAGTTTAATATCATCAAAGCAGGTTTTATTGAATAAGGATTAGCAATATTGAGAAGCCCCAAACCATTGGTATGCTTATGTATGTGTAGTTCATTTCATTTGAAACCTGTTTTACATGAGTTCTATTTGCCTTCATCTACAAATTTTCAAATAAATTTAGGTTATTTCAAAGATTTCAAAAACATTCTAAAAATTAAAACTTGCTTAATCTGCCAAGACACAATATCTCTATAATAATTAAAATCATTAACAGAGGGCTACCAATCGCATCAGTCATTGCTGTCCCACTGCTAGATTATAAAGGAAAAAAAAATCTTCTTTTCCCCCTCTTTTATTTTTAGTTTGGAAAGTCTGATCTCTAATTTTTTCTCAAGTCTATCCAATTCATTCTTCCATCTCATTCTTTTTCAAACTGTTTCCTTGACCATTTCTCAGAATCCAGTTTGTCAACATTTTCATCCATTTGTTGTCACCTGTTCGCTGGATATGTCCAACCCAACTCCATTTCAATAACATTTAGTTTTGTTTAATTTCAGATCTCTTTTTTTTTATGGGGTTTCATTACTTTTTGATCAGATTCTATGTTTCTGCAAAATAAGAAATCTTTGTGATGACACGTTGATTTTAAATTCGTCTTTTGTCCGGTTCTTATGGGAGTCTAACTTTTCAAAATGATGACTTGTCCTCTGGAAGGTTAACCAGTTTGAAGTAATTCATGGCCAGCATAGGCAGAACTCTTTATTATTTGATGTTTTGGTTTTCAAAAGAGCCATCAGTTTATGGAACCTTAGCCATACTGTTATGTTTCTTGTAGTCAATTATTATGACATAGTTTGAAGTTTGGTTGGTTTTCCTAACATAAGAACTTTGTTGTCTGCAAATATGTAAGAAATTTGCAATCAATTCCAATTCCCATTTTGTCTTCATCCAAGAACAGTTTTCAAAACACTTCTATTCAGGCAACGAAAAGTTTATGTGTCTTTTTTGAATGTGAATTTGTTCAAACACTTGCATGGTGTGAAGAGAAAAATGTGTCATCGTAAAGAATGTATTTTGAAGACATTCATCTATGTTGGTTCTATATCTTGGTTTGTTACGGTTACCATCAATGCTTATATTTCTAACAGAATGTAATTAGTTTTTGCCATCTACAATGGCTGAGCAAGATTTTATATTCTGTTGGTTTATAAGTACTGAAATCAACATCATCATCATCATCATCATAAATAATTTAACATCCTTTTCCATGTTGGTATAAACTGGACATGTCTACTGAATAAACTTTCACTCTTATCAACACCCCTAAGCTGGAACCAGTTAGATTCATATTGCTTCCATTTTAACCCAACTCAATAAACTATTAACCACAAAATCAGTGAGATCTTTTTGTCGAATTGCATGTGTTGTCTATTTTCATCCCATGACAAATACCGCAATAAAAGCATTTCAAAAATCTACACAATTTCTGACTTCTGGCTTTTATAACTTTCTATACATCTGTGAGCAATATGATGTGTGGCTACAATTTCTTAGGCTTCTCTGTGCCAAATTTGCAAAATAATTTTGAAATAATACTCAATGCAATCTGTTTAATATCACGGTTTATCTAGAATCCAAAATTCAATTGTTAAAATCCAACAAACAACAATTCAACAATTTGCCCTGGAATTACAGACATTTTTCCCTGTCATTAATCAATAGAAAAACAATAATTTTAATTCTTGTAATTAGCGTCTTTAATAGCTGATATTAACAAAATCAAACTTACACTAATTATACTTGACATGAAGTTGTTTTGGAAAAAGCTATGAGAGTTCTTTTATGATTTTAAAGAAACTTCAGTAGTTTTGGGGGGGGGGCGTATTTTCTATTTTATTATTTTGCAAGCCAAACAAAACTATGCAAAATGAGAAAAAAATCTTCATTAAAAGAAGCTTAATTAAATTTCTTCTCTTATATAAAATTTCTTTGGCAACAAGATTTAATAAAAATAAGTAAACAAACAGCTAACAAAACATTAACTAAATTTTAAATGATTGATTAAATATAACCCTCGTAATTCCTGCTGCCCTGAATGAATTTCAAATGAGAAAAAAATCATAAATTTTCCTCAATCCAATAAAATATATCAAAATATATGAAAGGTTTTAATACAATTTAAGAGGAATTTTATTCCAACAATTTTGATTTTTTGTGCAACTACAACTAATATAACAATGAATCGTTAACAGTGTCCACCGAGTGGAGACTAATTTGGTGTTATGCTACATTATAAGAACAACTAAATGAAAATGAAAGAAGGGTTTCTGTCTTTTTTTGTTTTTTTTTTTTATATATAATTAATTAAGCATAGAAAGAATGAATCTATTAAATTATAATGCACTGATGAGATTTTTAAAGAGTAAATAATAACAAAAGAATAGAAATGTTACTTTGCTATAGAGTAAGCATAGTGAAGGCACATGGCTCAGTGGTAAGAGCATCAGGCTAATAATTACGAGGTAGTGAGCTTGATTGCCAGACCGGGCTGTGTGTTGTGTTCTTGAGCAAGACACTTTATGTCACGTTGTTCCAGTTCACTCAGCTGTACAAATGAGTTGCAACATCACTGGTGCCAAGCTGTATCGGCCCCTTTGCCTTTCCCTTGGATAACATCAGTGGTGTAGAGAGGGGAGGCTGGTATGCATGGGTGACTGCTGGTCTTCCATAAACAACCTTGCCCAGACTGGTGCCTTGGAGGAAAACTTTCTAGGACCAAAGAAGGTCTTCTACGTATGGTTAAAGAAATAGAAAAGAGATAATGGGAGTGGGGGGGGGGTGAAGCAAGAAATAAAAGGTGGATATTTTCTAAATATTAAATCTAAAATGGAACATTAAGCCATCTGGAAACCATCAAAGCCTGGAATGGTGAATATCCTGTCTTTGTTTGATATCAGTGAATTCTTTGCTCTAAGAGGTGAAGATGTCAGATAGAGTAACATAGAATCTGAGATGGCAATTCTTGGAGAGAAAACTCAGCCTGTAATTCTAGAATACTCTGAAATCTCTTGATGAGTTAGAAATTTCATTTTGTTGTTTTCTTGACTTTTTATTTTCATCGTAATTTTTTTTTTCTCTATTTTGCTTGAGTAATGAAAATTTACTTTTGATAAATTGCTCCAACTTCCAAATATTAAAATACTTATCAAAATAGCAATATAGCAATCTATGTAGTTTGGGGTTATTTGTTTCACCATTTAATGTCAATTATATACACAAGTATGTGCATGCATGTGTGTGTGTGTATGTGTGTGTGTGAGAGTGTGTGCATGCACATGCCTGTGTGTATGAGTGTGTGTATTCCTCTCTGTTTTTATGCAGGTAGCACAAAAAGAGAGCCCAGTCCTTGTTGTAAAGTGATTGGTATTAAGAAGGCCATCCAGTCATAGAAACCATGCCCAAAACAGACATTGGAGCATGATGCAGTCTTTGGGTTCATTAGATTCTGTCAAACCATCCAACCTATGCCAGCATATGGAACACAGGCTTTAAATGATGATGATGATAATACATATATATATATATATATATATATATATATATAGTACTAGTTTTGACTAAATGCAGTGCTCCAGCATGGCCACAGTCAAATGACTGAAACAAGTAAAAAAATAAAAGAATATACATGTGTGTGTGTGTGTATATATGTGTGTATGTCTACACATACACACATATACACACACATACACATACATATATGTATATATGCATGCATGTATGATGTATGTGTGTGTATGTATGTATATGGATGAGC
Source organism: Octopus bimaculoides (assembly GCF_001194135.2). NCBI lineage: Eukaryota > Metazoa > Mollusca > Cephalopoda > Octopoda > Octopodidae > Octopus > Octopus bimaculoides. The sequence goes on from NC_068989.1 coordinate 552,187, forward strand.
ATATTTATTATATAAACATTTGTGTCCACTAATTAGGATACATTTACCACACATGCTTTTAACATAATCAAACACACACACACACATACACAGACTCTCTCTCTTCTTTCTCTTCCTCCAAATTGAAGCTGCTTACTGAAGCAAACATTGAGAGCGAAAAAGTGTGTGCATGTGTGTGCGTGTGTGTGCATGTGTGTGCATGTGTGTAAGTGTCATGTAACAGTTTACAAACTTTATCAAGTTATAAAATTAACAAAATAATCAGTTTTAAGGCCACACAGCTTTCAGTTTTCTTGCTCACACTCATTCAGCCCATATGCAGTAATTTAGTAATATTTTAACTTTTTAATAATTAGTTATCAACTAACTTGTTATTGACTTGTTTATGTTGCTGCTGATATCAACATTAATTTTATCCATGGTTGTTCCACTTGGATGCTTTCAAACTGCAGAAAGTCACTCAACCCAAACTTCTCATTTTCTTAACATCCTACTTAAAAATCAATCAAATTCACCGTTTCTACTCCTGGTCTCATAATAAACTCACATTTATTTCATTCTCCTTTTTAGACATTTATTTGACAAGTCACAGTATTCACTCCTGGTTTTACCTTCTGAGTTCAAATTCTGCCAAGGTTGACTTTGCCTTTCATCTTTTTGGGGGTCAATAATATAAGTCCCATTTGAACACTGAAACTGATGAAATCAACAAGCACCCCACCACCACCACAACAACAACAACCCACACCCACACACTTACTCCAAAATTTCAGACCCCTGATAGAAAGGATTATTTTACAGACCCAGAAAACCCTTTGCATTTCATTCTAGTTGTAGAAATTCTTTTATCTTCAACAAGGTTTTAAAGTCCCCTAAAATAACACAAAAGACATTAATCATAAGGTTCTCTAAAATTCTTCTAGTTAGCAAATAAGCGGTCAACTGCATTTTGACCAATTCCAGCCTTTGACCTAACTTTCAACTCCTGCCACTAACAAATGTTTTTCTCTTTTCAAGTTACCAAACAATAAACCAGACCATTTTACTGGATTCCAAATGCAACCAGACACAACAGTGCCACAAGCAAATAATGGCAAATCTTGACCTGCAAAAAAAAAAAAAGATTCTTCCTTCTAAACTAAAATGACTAAAAAAATATGCTAAAAAGAGATGTTAGACACAGGGTAGAGAGGATTTTTCAGTTGTGCCATGGACTTCCCTCTGAAGGAAGAAGACATGATAAAATGTACCCAATAAAGTAGGTGATGCTATATGAAAGACATCAAGCTGTATAAACCATTCTTGTAATATTGTGTGTAGCAGATGACAAAAGGAGTGCAATGAATGGTGAGTCACTGAAACCTGGTGAAGCCATGTCTCATGTATAAAGGATGATGATGATGGTGATTTAACCCACTATATACACATGTAACATTTTTAACATAAACCTCATCAAATGAATTATATATCATTTCAATTACATTATAAACACCAGCTACTGACACATTTATAAGCATCCTAAATAAAAACAAAAGAATTAGCAGACTTTATCAACATGTAGATAAGTAAATTGTGAAGAAAAAGAGAAAAAGAGGCTGAAATTCTTGCAGTAATCAAGAATAATGAAGGAAATAATCATCTTCTACAACCAACTGGTTTTAATCTCACTTTATTCAAATGTGTCTCTTCTTTCTATGATTATTCACAAATTGCAACGTTTTTGATTTGGCACAGAGAAACAGAGAAACTGAGCAAATCTCTTCCACATGTGTGTGTGTGTGTGTGTGTGTGTGTGTGTGTGTGTGTGTGTGTGTGTGTGTGTGTATTAATGCATGAGCATATGTTTGCCAATGTATATCAACAAAGAGTGTAAGCAGTGAGAAAACAAACAAAAAAACATTGCTTCTTGAATTAAGTTCCATGTGATATTTGTTTCATAATGAGTTTCACACACTCCCTGGGAATTCTCCCCATCAGATTTTCAATTAACTGGTGATTGGCCTGTTGTAATCTTGCAGTCAGAGGTGCCAGTGTCTACCTATTGTAATATAACAAACACTTAATAACACACATTACCCTTTGTCAATTCATAAAGTATGTTCAATATTATATGTCAATCATACTGAAAGCTGAAACATTCACTGTCTTCTCAACAGATTTGCCCATCATACAGATGCCATCATTAAAAGATTCCTTGTTTAATTGTAATAAAACAATGCAGCATTGCATTGTAAGCAACATTTTGCTTCATAATCTGAGTCTTTTTGTTGTTTTTTTTAACATCATCTTCTAGTCTTGGATTCTATAAATTGAAATTTATGTGTGCATACAAACATACATACGTATTTATGTATGAATGTATGTATGTGTGTATGCATGCATGTGTATGTGTATGCATGTATGTATGTGTGTATACATACATATGTGCATGCACAAACATACATGCACGCTGATGCACACACATGCACACAGACAAAAATGAACGCAGCTCCAATAACGGACAGAGTCAACATCCACTGACAAGGTTGCAAAAGGCAATGAAAATTTTGGAAGAAAAAATATAAACAGATGAATGGAAATGAAACCAGTGAGTGTGTTAGAGAAATAAGGCATTGAGACAATATGACTCTCCCCAGACACAACATAATTTGCTTCAATACACAAATTCACATAAAGAATCTTGCAAACCAAATCCCAAAATGAAGAAACGAAAATGTTTTCTGCAGTCTTCCTATGGATCAATAATTCCATGGATTCAGTAGATGAGAGATTAAATCTATCATAATCCAAGAGAGATTAAAGCTATCGTAATCCAAGAAACTTTATGGAATTTTCCAATCAGCCAGAAAATTAAGTTTTACTCAGCAGTGCAAAGATTTCCAACAAAACTTCTACAAGTCACTTGATTATAATCATCATCATCATCCATCATTTTGAATCCAAGTTTTGTCCCTGTTAACAAGGGTGGCTGGATCTACCTCAATGCCATAGCAACCACCCTCACACCATTCTCACCATCTTGCCCAGTTTTAGGCGTCCTTCTTCCAATCCTCCTAACCTCCTCCTCCTCCACCTGTCCCCTCCACATTTTCCTCGGTCTACTTCATCTTTCGTGCTCCATTTATAATGAAGTCTTTAATCTAGAAACTACTGAGAGTTAATTTTATATTCCAATTTGTGATATAAAACTGATTCAATAGTTTCAATAGACTTCCCCCATTGAAGATGGTGAGAGGAACAAGGAAATTGTTTTTTATTAACTCAGTGTAAAGACTGTCCTCACAAAATACCTCATTCAAAAAGCAGTTTTTTCACCAAGCTTTACATCCTTTACCAATATACATCAATAACTGGTGCTCCATCAGTTACAATAATATGTATTATAGCTAATCCAAGGGAAGGGAGATCAAAGGGAATCATTTAGTAAAAATAAATTAAAAGGAAATGCCAAATGAAAAAGTCCTCCATTGTGTAAAAGAAGGAGTGGAATTTTTTGGCAACATGACGTAATGTCTATTAATGTCCAAACTTGTAGATAAGAATGGTGCCTCTTTAAAACTATAATGAAATAATACAAGTAAAGATGTAAATATAGAAGAGAAAAAGGAAAAATCAATTGCACAACTGAAAACAATAATAAAGGACTTTTAAAGTTCCAATGAATTAAGGTAAGTTGTAATTCTAACTTGACCAACAAAATAAATGTAAAAAGAAAAACGATAAAGCAAAGAATCTCAGATGAAGATACAAGAAGATACTGAGCTACTACGTCAGTCAGAGCAAGTCGATGTATGGTAAATACTGCTAACATTGCTAAGCATGGCTGGGACAATAGTCTGCTGGCTGACCACCTTAAGCATCATTCGAATGGAGACTTGTATGTCTTTAAGTAGGAGCATTAGCGTTGAGACAGAAATGTTTAAAAATTCATTTGAGTTGAAGGGAGAACCTTAATCGTAACAATTCATATCAATTACAGTATTAAAAAAAAAATCTCCATGGACTTCATTACAGCAGCAGTAAATACACATTATTCAATTAAATACTTTATTTTCACTCCATTTATCCCTCTTCATTTTTTTTTTCTTTTTTAATGAATCGTGTGGTATTTCTTGTTAGATGTCTTCTCTTCAATAAGAAATGTCAACAGATAATGATATTAATACTAGAAGCAGTGAAATATGTCCTTCTGTTAAAAATAAGGACAGAGATAATAACAGGCCGAGCTAAAATGTTCTGCACAACAGGTCAAGATAATAATAAATGACATGTTGTGTCTCAAGGACCCTATAATTATCAAAAGTTTAAACATTGCATTGTTATTTGGAAAATATCTGTATATTTCCTTCGTCACAATGAGGGAGAGAGAGACGCTTATGGAATAAAAAACCAAAAATTAACTAGTCACTGCTTCAATATTAAGTTGAACAAAAGAAGGAAATAAAAATTTGAATTCTTTTTCTGTCTTTTGCTGAACAAAACTCAACATTGAAGGGAAGTGAATTTGTAATTTCTAAGATTGGTCTCACATATATTTTCACAATATTTTAGATTTACCTTGTTAGTTACCTGACATCTTGATTGAAAAGAAATCTCAAAAGTAGAACT
>NC_068989.1:557093-561126 GCF_001194135.2 Octopus bimaculoides
GCGTGTGCGTGTGTCTGTATTTATGTTTGCTAAATAAAATTTAGTGTTGTTAGTGCTGTATCCCTTTATATCCCATAACTTAGCAGTTTCACAAATCAAAACCAATAAAATAAGGATCAGATTGAAATAAGGACTGGGATTGATATAAGTGACTAAAACCTTTTAAAGATGGTACCCCAGTATGGCTGCAGTCATTGACTGAAATTAGTAAAGAAAACGTGACTGAAAAAAAAAAAAAATAAAGGAATAAATTATAAAAGCATTCGACAAGCTTTTAGAAATGACTTTTTTTTTCATTTTTATTTAAAACAAAACGTATTAAAAGAACTTATAATAGAAATGATGTGTGAAGGAGAAAGTGGGTGATTAAAAGACTTGATAACATATTCTATTCACAAGGAAGGTAACAAAATTAAAAAATGAATGTGTATAAAAGACAAATGTTATAAGAAACAACCACAGCAGCTTGAGATGTTGTTTGGACACATATGAGATTTAATGAGAGAAATTAAAATGAAAAATGAGTTTGTTGCTTATAATAATGAAGTAGATCTTTATCTGTATAGAAGATGTAGATGTCTTCTCTGGTGTAAGCAGCTGTCTTTAAAATATAAAGTATCTATGGAGACATTCTTCACTTTGAAGTGTTACATTCAAGTAAGAACATCTCAGAATCAGCTAAAAATCATAAGATTGAAAGGGAATTGGAAAATTGTTCTCCAGAATGTGCAATCTAAATGAAATTTGAACAATAAGACAAAAAGAGCCACTGAGACAAACTACCAAGATTGGAACAAGGAAATTTTAAGATGTTTGCAATAAAATATAGAGTTTTTTTTTTTTTTTTTGGAGTTGTACATTAAAGGTAAACTTGAAATACATTAGGTAAGGCTTAAGTAACTTTGGGCTTATTGAAGAATTAATCTTAAAGCCCATTATATAGATAAATGGAGAGACAATACGGCAAACTGAACTGAGAATGTTGGAAATAAACATGAAACTAGGACAGAATGATCTGATATGGCAATGATGATCAAGAATTTAGAAAGATTAACCAGACAAGTCGAATTAAGATTCTCATGACTCAGTATTTGGATGTGATTTCAGCTGACTGCATTTTTTTTTCTTTCTTTTTTCTGTATTCCTATACAAATTCTTATGTTCATCTGCATATTTTTTTTTTTTCCTGTGTACTGAATTATGATGGTAAAGTGCATTGATAACAAAGTTTTAATTTCAAAAGTAACAGATATTTCAGTTAGCATAGAGTTTAATGTAATCTCTCACAAACAAAAATGTTAGCATTATCTACACAAATAATGGGATTCCTAACACTTAGCAAACACTATCTTCTCCATTTCAACATAATAGTTTGATACATACAACTAGCTATTATATAATATTCCTGATTTTCATAGTGCAACAAAGTAGCAGCTGAATATTGTTGTAAACCAGATGTTGCTGTTTACAGTAGGGACTTGGCATTTCAGACAAGATGTCAAGCTAAACAGATAATAGCAAACAATATGGCTTCATCCTTAGCATCCTAGCGAGAGCTTTCAGCAGAGGAGGAGGAGGAGGAGGAGGAGAGGTGGTAGGGAAGCTGTTATGACACATGATGTTCAAAAACCCTTGACACATGCTGTTCAGGAGTCCTTAGTAAATATGTTCTTTCTCTTTTTTTTTTTTCTTTTCATTGAAATAAAAGTTGAAGATGTTAAAAGTAGTGTGAGCAGCTTCACTTCCTGATGCTGGACGACCTACTCACCGACTTCCAATAGGATCAGTTGAACAACCAAATGCTCCCTTTGCATAACTCAACATGCAATACAAGTTAACTGTGCAAGGTTGGGGACTTTTGGGACCATCATCACTAATATCAGGAATATTAATGTAAATCAGACAAGAGATGTTCCCTCACTTCTGAACCCAGACAAACAAGAAAATTACAGCATTCCCCATCAAAATGAGGATATTTATTTTTTTCCTTTCCATATGAATACCAAAGGAATTGTTAACATTTCTTTTTAGCTAAAATCAAGTGAATTTGTATATTCTAGAGCCACATATTTCCCTAAGCAATCAAAAATTACCTTTTACATAAAAGAATTTAAAAAGCATTCATAGAACTTCATTCTTGAAAATGTTTTGGCCTTTTAACTCAAAACAGTAAAACATAACAATCAGAAGTATTGATCCAGTTCTGAATGATAAGCTCTGTTGAGGACAATTGATCCTAGTTTCATTTCATGAGGTTTTCAGAGAAAAAGAGAAGTCTTAATATTTCTGGGAATGGGGGGGGGGGACTGACAGTGAATGCCAGGTTCATGACAATTTACAGGTAAAAGATTAATGAATGTCATTTAGGAGACAAGAATTCATAACAACTGTGTTTTCTCATAACAAAAACTATAGTCTTGATTAACATTTATCAATGGTTGTGTTTACAATAAAATAATTCAATAGAAACTTTTTAAAAAGAGCACAGCTGCTGGCAATACTTGTGAAGGAAATGACATCTTTCTTGCATAAATTACTGATGTTAATCAACTGAACTGACAGGGAAATAAGAAAATAGAAAAGATTTAAATCAATCTGTTTTCTAGAGATTTCATGGCAGATTGTATTTTGGATGTTGTCAACTCTTTTAGGCCTGAAGGTGTTTAAAAACTATTACAAGACACATAAGTACTTATTTTTACAAACAAATAAAGCGAAATACGTAGAGAAACTTGTCTTATAGATTTTATGCAGAGAAAACATGAACTATGCAAGTCCAGTGCCAACTCATTGCCTTTCGGTGCCAACAGACCACCAGTGCCTGACCTGTGGCACAGCCTTCCAAGTATGCATCAGACAGATTGGCCACAGTTGGACACACTGTGTCCTGCCTTCTTCTCCTACATGATGTCTTTTGGTCATCTTTGACAGCAACGGACAAACTGATAATGATAAAATAATGCAACATCCATAGAGAATTGGAAAGTATTTTATGGCTAAATGGAATATGGATGCTTTTGTCTTCTCCCAATCACTGTGCGGGTTTCTCCGTAAATCAGAGACTGGCATTTCTTTTACTTTGTTTATGGCATGACTTGGTCAATTTTTTTGAATATTTTAGTTTCTGGAAGACTATTTTGTGTTCCACCAGGAAGCTTGAAACCAGAGTAAACTTAGCATCAAAAATTTGAAGCAGAAATCATTCTATAATGACTTCAAGAACATAAATTCAAAGATAAATTTGGAAAAAGTGGCAAAATAATGCAGAAAGAAACCACCAAATGAATAAATGGAAAGACACAAGAAAATCTATTAGATTCAAGGAAAACTGATATACAGTTGGTGGAAATGAAATCAAATAAAATGCTACAACTGAAAAATTTAAGGTTACACAAGTGGAAACCAATTATGCAAACGAATTAGAGGAAACCAAGATTAAAAGAAAAAGTCAGTAAAACATACACTTGACAACAGGAGAAGGAATCATAAGTCCTGTAAGAATTTACAAAACAGATCAAGAAATAAAGGAAGGGAGATAACCCATACCTCCTCATATACAGACGTAAGCAAAAGTGGGACAGAAATTCAATCAGTCAAACAAGTTCAACTATCATAAAACACTTCCAGACAATAAGAATCGAAGAACTAAGTAAAACAGACCATCGAAGCCAGATTAAAAAGTATAAATCTATTAAAAACAAACCATCATACCAAAGAATTACATCAGTCAAATAAGATCAGAGTTAATACAGTGGGTTAGAGTACATAACGTCTGTTTTCCATGCTAGCATGGGTTGGATGGTTTGACAGATGCTAACAAATGAGAGAGCTGCACCAGGCTCTATTTTGGCCATGGTTTCTATGGCTGGATGCCTTTCCTAATGCCCACCACTTTACAGAATGGACTTGGTGCTTTTAGGGGACACCAGCACAGGCACTCTTTACATAGCACCAATACAGGTGCCTGAGCACCAGTAGGGTTGCTGAGTAGCTTGCAAGACATATACACATATATACACACATGTATATATAT
>NC_068989.1:561226-561831 GCF_001194135.2 Octopus bimaculoides
ATATATACATATATATACATACATGCACATATATAGTCAACAGATGCAGTCCAGAGATGCTCAAGATAGAAAACACTTCATAGTGGCTCAAATGGTGTGAACTTACACTGCAAAAAACTTTTATTAAGGACCAAGATTGTGGGGTAAAGAGTGGCTCTAAGAGGAATCCAGGTAAGCAGATATGGAGATGATGTAAATAATCAGATAAACATGCTTGATCTTGGTATACAAAATATATCTAACCAGTTCGATGGTTAGGTGCCAATCTCTCCGCTCTGAAGACAGAGGCCTGATTGATGGTAATGTTTCTATGCATCCACTACTGGTTGCATATTCTTCACTCTTTGTACACTTCATTTGCCAACATTACAACTATTACATCCTTCTGATCCCCCAGAAACAGCTGTCGAACCTGAAATACCATGCCTTCCTCACTTAATCTTTTGTGTCTTTTGTACTCCATGTCAATCTGTTCTGTAAATATATAAATCTCTGTATGTTTATACATGAATGTTCATCTCCAGAATATTTTCAGCTTTTGTTTCTCTCTCTGCATATATACTCCTGTATATATTTACATGTATGTATATGTGCATATTCTATAT
>NC_068989.1:562295-563458 GCF_001194135.2 Octopus bimaculoides
AGACAGATACATGCATTCATACAAATATACATGTACCCAAACAAATTTAAGAATATGAGTAATCTATATTGCAAAATAATTTCATTAAAGTTTATTTTACTCCCAAGACCAAGACAAAGTGACAAGACATTTAATTAGTGAGGCAAATAAATGATAAATAAAGCATGGATGACGAACTGATATCGTTTACACAAAGTCTTGAATCAGGAATTTAAATTGAAATATTTCAAAAAAGACAGTTTACTTAGGAGTGTGTGTGTGTGTGTGTGTTTTGTGTAGAGAGAGGAAGCTGTTCTCCACAACAAGAATATGATGTACAGCAGGAATATGATGTACTGATGAGACAATTTCCGTTCACTGTCAGTGCATAAAGAAGGAGAAAAAATCTCGCCATGCCTGGACAAAGCACATATGTTTTAATTAATCACAGATAAAAGCTAGAAAACATAAACAGAATATTTGGTGATAATTTGGTAGACAGGATAAGAGTGTCAAGCAGGATATTTGACAGTAAAATAGTTTGCTGTGTCATGGCTTTAAGTTCAAATTCAATTCAGATCCTCTCAGCTTTCTTCTTTTATTTCCACAGTCAATAACAGAAGTTTCTTTTAGCAACGTACGAAACTACATTTTAAATTTGATAAGCAGCACAGTTAATTGAAATGACCCCTACTATATGACTCGCTAGTATTACCGATCTATAGTAAGGCAGTGAGCTGGCAGTAGAGTTAGCACATCAAGCAAATTCTGTCAAGATCGACTTTGCCTTTCATCCTTTTGGGATCTATGAAATAAGAACCAGTTGAGTATTGGGGGTCAATGTAATCAACTGTCCCCCAAAATTTCAGGCCTTGTGCCTATAGTAGAAAGGAATATTACTGATTATCTATATATATCATCATCATCATCATCATCGTTTAACGTCTGCTTTCCATGCTAGCATGGGTTAGATGGTTCCACAGGAGCTGGCCAACCAGAGAGTTACAGCAGGTGGCATAGCCATAAAAGACAAGCCTGAATGTATGGATGGCCATGATTCCACTTAGTTTGACATGTCTTCTCAAGCACAGCAAATTGCCAGAAGTCTCTGTCCCTTGTCATCTCCTCTGTGAAGCTCCACATCTAAAGATCCTTTCTCATCACTCCATCCCACATCTTCCTGG
>NC_068989.1:564052-564815 GCF_001194135.2 Octopus bimaculoides
TGCCTCACCACCTCAGCCCAGGTCTTCCTGGGCCTACCTCTTCCACGGGTTCCCTCAACTGTTAGGGTGTGGCACTTTTTCACGCAGCTATCCTCCTCCATTCTCACCACATGTCCATACCAGCGCAATCGTCTCTCTTGCACGCCACAACTGATGCTTCTAATGTTCAGCATCAGCATTTAACATCCATTTTCCATGCTAGCATGGGTTAGATGGTTCCACAGGAGCTGGCCAACCAGAGAGTTACAGCAGGTGGCATAGCCATAAAAGACAAGCCTGAATGTATGGATGGCCATGATTCCACTTAGTTTGACATGTCTTCTCAAGCACAGCAAATTGCCAGAAGTCTCTGTCCCTTGTCATCTCCTCTGTGAAGCTCCACATCTAAAGATCCTTTCTCATCACTCCATCCCACATCTTCCTGGGTCTATCTCTCTCACACACACACTTGGTGAGAGCTGTACAAGCCATGTAGAGGGACGCAGTTAGTAAGGTGAGGGTTGGCAATGAGTATAGTAATGAATTCAGTGTACAGGTAGGGGCTCACCAAGGATCAGTCTTCAGCTACCTCTTGTTCATGGTAGTTCTCCAGACAATAACAGAGGAATTTAAGTTGGGCAGCCCCTAGGGGCTGCCCAACTTAAATTCCTCTGATTCTTGATTCTACCTTGTTCATGGTTAGTGCTTCCAGGATCCATGTGTGGGGAATACTGTCAAAAGCTTTTCTAGAATTAGTTCAAGTCATGCTTAGACTCTTCTTCCC
>NC_068989.1:564831-568392 GCF_001194135.2 Octopus bimaculoides
CCCCCCGCCCCAGTTATCTTCAGTTTTGGTAACTGATATCTACATAACTGATGTCTCCAGCCAGAGAGGTTTTTCAGCATCCCTTCTGCTCTTCTGGAAACAGGTTTTCTTCTAGTTGTCTGCCCATTCTCTGTGATATTATTGCAGTTAAGGCTTTGTAAGTTGCAGGGAGACAGGTTAAGGATCTGTAGTTTTGTGGGTTTGTTGTTTCAGTGGATTATTATTATTATTCTCATTATCTCTATTGTATCTCCTCTAGATCGTCGATTGTCCTGCTAGATATAGCAGTCAAATGTTGTTTCAGTACAAGGGAAAATACAGTAAACCTGAGTAAATCATAGCCAAACAGACAGACAAGAGATTGGAATGGTTTTTAGCTCCATTCAGTAAGGGATAAAACTCACACTTAAATAACAACAACAACAACAACAAACTAGAAATAATTTTACTGGTAACTAGAAATAGCAACCTTCCAAAACAAGTAGGAGCAACTCTGAACTTTTATTTAGTCCTTAACGAAAGTGGAGCCTTAAGGTTACCACTATGGACAGATGAAGAATGTTCAGATTACTTGTTTTGCTTGGGGTAGCAATTTCACCCCACTCTAAATGATGAAATAAGTCAACCAAAATTCCTTCAAAGAGACTAATGATGAAGAAGAAGAAGAAGGAGACAGATAGAGAGAAAGAGAGAGAGAGAGAGAGAGAGATGATTATATTTCAATATGGTTAATTTGAAATGGTTTATGTGCTCTCACCAGCAGAGATTGTGTATGTGTTCATGGCTATTGTACATGTGTATTTATACATACCTATATACACACAAAGCCACATATACATAACCATACTCACAGAAAAGAGAGAGGACATTCATATATATATAAAGACTGATATAAATACTGTATTAATATATTTCTACACAGATATTTCATTACATGTTTGTCATCATCATAATCACCAGCTTTATGTTCTGTTTTTCTTGCTGACATAGGCTGGATATGACTGTTGTATGAGTGCATGTGCACGCATGCATGCGCACGCACGCGCACGCACACACACACACACACACACAGAGGATTTCTTTATCTTTGTGTTTGATCAAGGCCATTTTCTCCACAAATGCACAGACAAGTGGCATTTAAGCTCATCAAAAGTTTGTCATGTCCTGCAACAAACCATTCTAAGAGAAAGCAGACGATACAAACGAGAAGAATTGTTGCTGCATCAGGCAAATTGTTTGGGGGCATTCCATCTGTCTTTATGCTTTGAGTTCAAATTCCACTGAGGTCTACTTTGCTTTACATCCTTTCAGGGTCAATAAAATAAGTACCAGCTGATTACTGAGGTCAATGTAATCAACTTACACCCTTCCCTGAAATTGTTGTCCTTGTGCCAAAATTAAAAACCAATATACAAACTAAAACAATGTATCAAGGTATTAAGGAAGGATAGGGAAATATTAGATTTATAAGCCCTAAAATCCACTCCATAATTGCCCACGAGCATATGGTGTAGTGGTTAAGAGTGCAGGCTACTAACCCCAAGATTCCAAGTTCGATTCCAGGCAGTGACCTGAATAATAACAATAATAATAATAACATAAAAAAATACCTTAGGCATGAGACCCCAGGTTTGAAATTTCCCCAAGACACCTGATGAAGGCTGGAGGGTATATCAGCCGAAACGTTGTGTTAACAACAAACAAGATAAGGACAAATATCCGTCAAATGTAAATGATGTTAAACAATGTTTCCAACAAAATCTAAGTCAAACATAAAATATCAAATTCTTGTCTTCATTAAATAAATCAAACTAGTGATTTGCTAAAATATTGGTTTGCTTTACTTTATGAAAAAATACCTTTAATAAAACAGTTGCTTTTAAATGCATTGCATCTTCCATGTATCTCCTTTCTACCATTTCATTGGTTTGTTGCAAGAAAGCTTATGCACAACTGATAAATTCCCTGAAAGAATTCACTTCTCTATTCTAAAATCAACCATTCCCACATGCAACTAGTAATATTGCATTGGGGCAAAATGGGTGATGAAAATATTGATGGCAGTAGAATGTTAATGTGAATGCTTTCAGGTAAATAACTGGGTACCTAACTCTTCTGGGTTTAAATTCTCAGAGATCACCTTTGGAATTCCTTTTCAGTCAATGAAATCCATAGTTTTATTATCCTGGGACTGATTCAGCTGATTTTCTCTTTTCCCTAAGAATATTCACCTTTTGCTTAGTCAAAGGAATATTCCAAAGGCAAGAATTAAGAAACTTGTCTTAGTTTACAATTGATACATTGTTCCTTTGAAGAAATGGTTGGTAGTAAGAATATCAATCCACAGTGTTGCATAGCCATAAGATATAAGCAGGAAAGATTCCAGGTGGTCAAACACTAACAAATGGACAGTTCCTACATTTTATAAATATGTCAACCTTTTGTCTAGACATGCTTTAAGTTTCCTTGAGGGTGTTCATATTATTGGTCCCACCCCATTGAAGCTGTATATTGAAGCACACTCTTTATAGTCAATGCACTGATGCAATTTCAATCTTTAATTTGGTAAGATTTAGATGAAGGCAACATAGAAGTAAGAGACATTAACAGTATAAGAATAACTCTGACACAATTTGAACTCAATATTATGATCTACAAAAGAGAAAATCAGTAAGATAACTTGTTTATCAGTTGAAAAGTTGAGAGTACATTGAAGTTAAAACCGAATGACTGAACAAGCAACTTAACAAGTGACTATTTTGAAAGAAATAAATTCAATAATTCCGCCTTTTTAAGATTAAAGAATTACTTGGAAACATTTTTTTGAAAACAGTTACATGAATGGTTATATTATATAAAACAAAAATTTTTATGGTAAATGAATTAAAAATTTACTACAAAAGTGATAAAGAAAAATTGTCTAAGAAATCTTCAGAAAACAAGGTAGTGCCCCAGCATGGCCACAGTCTGGTGACTGAAACCAATAAAAGAAGCAAGAAGGGTGTTAAAAGCATTGGAGAGATTATAAAGTAAAGAAGTGAAATTGATAGTTTGGACTGTGACAGAATTAGGTGGGAGCTAGATATTGCATAAACAACTGATGTAAGTTGACTGTCAGCGAAAGCGAAGGAAAACTGAAGAACATGGGAAAGAAAGAGAATGTGAGAGAAGCAGAACTCACAGAGGAATTAATGAAGGATGGAGACGATTGAAGGAAACATTGCAGAACTCTCCAGCTAATTGCAACGAATAATAAAAGAAATATCTAGTCAAGAAGATATGAAATATGATGTTTCAAAAAAAAAATATATACATTGGTATCAGAGCTGGAAGAATTTGCATCATTTGGGTTGATCTGTGAGTTAAACTAAAAAACTGGTTTTTCCAAAACCTAGGATTACCAAAAATATTCATGTTTTTGACTAAATATTTATTTCATTTTTTTCTGACAATATCTAATTTTCTCTTTAAGATGAGAGAGATTTGGCTACTGTTTCAAGCAGATTAAGCAACCAAATAGAGGCTCCTGATTGGCTCAAAAAACAGCCAATTGATCAGAGA
>NC_068989.1:568513-578712 GCF_001194135.2 Octopus bimaculoides
TATATATATATATATATATATATCATCATCATCATTTAGCATCTGTTATCCATGCTGGTATGGGTTGGATGGTTTGACCAAGGCTGCACCAGACTCCAGTCTAATTTGGCATGGTTTCTACAGCTGGATGCCCTTCCTAATGCCAACCATTCTGAGAGTGTAATGGGTGCTTTTACACGCCACCAACACGGGTGCCGTTTGCATGACACTGGTATCTGCCACAACTGTGATTTTGCTCAGCTTGATGGGTCTTCTTCTCAAGCACGACATAGTGCCAAAGGTCTTGGTTATTGCCTCCGTGAGGCCCAACACTCAAAAGGAGTTTTTCACATGCCACCAGCATTAGCCACTTTGCATCCATGACGCCCAATGCTTGAAAGGTGCTTTACACTAAATGATGATGATGATATCATTATCATCATTGTTTAACGTCTGCTTTCCATGCTGGCATGATATATATATATATATATACACATATATATACAAGGTTTACTCCAATCACATCTAAATGAAATGAAAAGCTTGACTCAGCATTTCTTTTACTTTGATGAGAAATTCTCCTAAATTCATATTTCGAAAGTAATTTATATTTTATATATTTTGAAAATGATATATTTACATAAAATAATTTACTTGTTTTTAAAAAAGCACTGAGAATGGAATCTCTTATCTTTGCATACAAAAAATGTAATTATATCAGAAGGAAGAAATTGACTTAATGTTATTTAATTTCAAGATTGTTTTTGCTTGATGATGATGATGATGATGATGATGGAGGAAGGAGGCAGTGGTAGTGGCAGTGGTGATGATGTTGATGTAAGTTAATGGAAGTAAATGGAAATCTTTGTGATAAATGAGAAATTAGCTCTCAGGGCTTAGAAATGTTTTCAAATCAGCAATTAACAGGTGTTTTAATGGACAGTTTTCATTTTATAATTGCTCAACTATTTAATTCTCACAAGCTGGGAGTTAAGCTCTGTTTTGTTTTGTTTGTTTGTTTGTTTTTAATATACTTTGAGATAATGGAACTAAATAATTGAAAAAATCTACAGCAATAGTAAGCAAGAAAGGGAAAAAGAAGTCCTGCAGGGAACAGCGTTACTGTACCACCACCACCACCACCACCACTGAATAACACAACAGCCAGAGTGCACACTTGGTTGTTTAAGATCAACTTTGTTCTGTCTACCTTTGCAAGCACACACACAAGGTGGACAGAAGAAGTACTTCAAGGACACACTCAGAGTGTCACTGAGATCAACCCTGAGATCAATTTGGAAATGCAAGTGCAAGACTGCCACTGCCTGGAAAAGCTGCACTAACAGAGGTGTGTCCCCTCCTACGAATAGAACTGGATTGCAGGGGCACAAAGAAAATTCAAGTCCAGAGCTAAGCCCTTACCTTCGGTCCCAACAAACCACCAGTGCCACACTCATTTTTAATCCCCAAATAATTTTGTGCTTAAAATTCTGAATTTAAATTTCTCCAAGGTAATCTGTGATGTTCAACCTTTCCAAACCAATCAGTTAAGTTACCTGAAGAGTAATTAGACTGGATTTATCATGTTTAGTGTGTAAGTCATCAGTAAGAATCTGATTAGTCAACTGTACGGCCACAGATGTTGTTAATTAATATTCACTGACAGAATCATTAGAATGCCAGGCCAAATATATAGCAGCATTCCATTTGTCTTCACATTCTGAGTTCAAATTTCAATGAGATCGATTTTGCCTTTCATTTGGGGTTGATTGGGAAGTACCAGTTGAATGCTGGGGTCTGGTGTAATCAACTTCCTTCACCACAACCTTTGGTTTAACCAAACCTTGAGAAAAAATTTGAATGCATGGAAACTGTAGAAAAGTCTGTCAGATGGAGTGTAACTGTAGCTCAATGGTCATGTGTGTGGGGGTGCGTGTGGGACTTCTTGTATGCATGTGTATGTGTGAGTGTGTTGTATGCTAAGATTACCAAACCAAACTTTGGAAATAATCCATGATGTTGTTAAAACTAATCCTGATCTCATCAAAACACCAAAATGTGACAAAGAATTCTAGAAAGGATAGTGCAAGCATGACTGTGTGATAAGAAGTTCTCAACCAAATGGTTCTGGGTTCAGTCCCACTATGAGGCATCTTTGGCAAGAGTCTTCTACTACAACTGCAGGCCAACAAAAGCCTTCTAAGTGGATTTGGTAGGTGGAAACTGAAAGAAACCCATCAATTATCATCATCATCATCATCGTTTAACATCCGCTTTCCATGCTGGCATGGGTTGGACGGTTTGAGCGAGGACTGGCAAGCCAGGAGGCTGCACCAGGTTCCAATATGATCTGGCAAGATTTCTACAGATGGAAACCCTTCCTGATGCCAACCACTCCAAGAGTGTAGTAGGTGCTTTTTACATGCCACCGGCACAAGGGCCAATCAGTTGGCACTGACAATGACCATGCTCAAATGGTGCTTATTACATGCCACTGGCACGGGTGCCAGTCAGGCAGCACTGGCATCGGCCACGACAATGAGTTCACTTGACTCAGCAGGTCTTCTCAAGCACTGCATATTGCCCAATGATTAAACGGGCCGGTCTCACTTGGCTTGCCAGGTCTTCTCATATATATATATATATATATATATATATATATATAAAGCCATGTGTGTGTTCCACCACTTGACAACTAGTATTGGTTTGTTTACACCCCATAACTTAGCAGTTCAGCATAAGGGTTCTGATGAAATAAGTACCAGGCTTAAAAACAAAGCAAGAAAAATAAGTCCTGGGGTCGATTCATTTGACTAAAATTCTAAGAGATGGTGCCCCAGCATGGCCACAATTCAATGATTGAATCAAGTAAAAGATTCATTCTGACAATTTTTATGGTTTCTTTGTTAATTTTTCAAAGCAGCTGTTAAATTATTTCTCTGAAAATCCCTTTGCTTCTGTCTGAAATGCTACACTCCAACAGGGAGACATGCACCCACCGAAAGAAATAAGGACTTGGATATTCTTTCTTTAGATTGATGAAAACAGCAAAGTGTAAAGATTTCCAACAATTGGAAAGGAAAACTAAGTAAAAAGGAAAAAAAAAAAGGTTTGGACAGTGCCTCTTGAGAGAAACAAATAGAAAATAAAAATTATTAATAAGAAACCAAAGATTTGAAGTAAACAAGAAGAAAAAAACTAAGATGTTGGTATGTTGCTTGTCTAACGATACATTTGGATTATCAATTAATTTACAAAGTGGAGCTGGGAGTAGTCAAAGAATTATTATTATGAAATCTTACTAATTGAAATGCTTATGTGTAACTCAAGAAATTTATTAATAGTTAAGATAATTAGGTCACCCATATAATGGAAATCCAAACTGTACTAATAATGAAAACAAAGTAGGAAATTAATTGGTGATGAATGGTGTGAGGATGAACAATGATACTGTGTAAGGAGGAGGAATCTTACTAAAGGCAACACCAACAATTTTAGACTAATCTATATATGTATGTATGTATTTATTACTTATGTGCATGTGTGTGTGTATTTGTATATATGTGTATGTAATATATACACATGTATGTACAAGTATATATATATATATATATATACACATACATACACATGTATGTATGTATGTTTTATGTATATGTATATTCTGTGTATCCTGTTGTTGCTGGGCATTTCTCACTTTCAGAATAGCACACCTACATAAAGTTAGATTTTTTCTCAGGGATTTTTCAATTTTTTTCTTCCACCAAATCTTTGAAAATGATGGAGGGAAGCTTTTTACCCCAAAAAAAAAATTTTAACTTATTTTCAAACAAAAAATGAAATTGATTTAAGCAGTAGTGAAATCTTTTTTAATTTTTTCATTAACCCTGGCCCTGCATAAATCCTAAAATTTTTGGCTTCTTTTTTCTAATTTTTAAAATTTTTTTATAGTTTTAAAATACAGACAATCCAAATCTGCAATTTGTTTTTGTTTATAATGTTCTTATGAAAAGGTGTGTGATTTAAGGGAGACTTAGTTGTTGTTTCCAGCACATACCATGACCACCAGGTACCTTCCTTGTTTCTTTGTCACTCTGACATGTATTGATATTTTTCAATATTTTTCTCCCCCATAAACACATTTTATAGAACAATGGTGCAGTCATCCGCAGCTGGGATTTAAGCAGCAACAAAAATTTTGTAATTTAAATTTTTAACCACCACCTCACATCAAGCAAGTCCATGTGTGTGCAAAAAAAAAACCATATTTACAAAAAGTGTGGTAAATATAGAGAGAGAGAGAGATTGATAGTGACAAACAGTGAGGAAAGTTACCCATCTAAAAGTTGAGTCATTTCTCATAACAAATCATAGTTTTTTATTATAATACTCATCCTGCATTCCATTTCGAGCGTGGCCGTTTTCGTGCGGGTGACATGTAAAAGCACCCACTACACTCTCTGAGTGGTTGGCCTTAGGAAGGGCATCCAGCTGTAGAAACTCTGCCAAATTAGATTGGAGCCTGGTGTTGCCATCCGGTTTCACCAGTCCTCAGTCAAATCGTCCAACCCATGCTAGCATGGAAAGCGGACGTTAAACGATGATGATGATGATGATGATGATTTCCACCTGATATTTTCCTAATAACAAGGTCAGAAGGATGCACAATGTAATAGCACACCTTTGATGCAAGTTTGACGAAATACCTCTCTAATGTCTAAAACCACAAATATTACTTTGTTTTTCATTTAGAATTTTCGCACAAACTGGCAAATGGAGATGGTACGGAAACATTTGTAACTGATAATTAAAGATGTGTTAAGGAATTTTCTTTGTCTTCTTCTTTTCATTGGATATGTTTTTATTAATATTTAGCACAAGTAAGAGACTGACTCAAAGCGCAAGTGTTTCGTGCACTGGCATTTATCAAATGTCTGTTTAATACATCAGCACTGAGTGAAAAACAAACCCTTTTTACACTGTTGCTTCTCCAAAGAGCAATTTATATGTTACAGTGTATTTTCATCCAGTAATGTATGTCTAGTGTTAAATGCACTGTATGTTCTCTAGCTTATGGCAGTATGGGGACAAAGATTACTTCCCAACACCAGAAACTATGCCAAAACAGCTCTCCAGCTTACCAGCCCTGGTCAAACCGTCCAACCCATGCCAGCATGGACAGTGGACATTAAATGATGATGATGATGATACCATCATTATCATTATGATATATATATATATATATGTATATATATCACCATATATGCCTTAAGACATAGGCCCAATAGGTAGCTTGCTGAGGGCCTTACAAGTTTATGGGCCTAATTCTAATCAATGCTGTGACTTGCTATTAATAAATCTATAGTGTAGGGCCCAGTGATTTGCCCAGATGCCTATAATGCTGTAAATGGCCTTGATTGGGTATCAGAGATGATGGTGTTTGCACATAAAAAAGTTTATAGAAATCAAAATTCAGTGAAATATTTACAAATACAACTGTATACTTGTACTCCAAATGTAAAATGCACACACACACACACACACACACACATGCATGCATGCACACACCCTCCCCCTAAAAAAACTGTCAATATAAGTAGACAACATGAGTAGAAAATGATGGACTAATTTGAAGCATGAACTGTAGAATAATTCAAAGTACTGCTTTGTTCTGTATACGAATGTATGAAAATTTCCCTCAAAGAAATCCTACCATTAAAAGATGTATTGTATAATGTTAAATGCATTTTGTGTGAGAATAATATGAGGTGGTCATAATTGGACTCTTTGATGAGAGGTCTATTCAGCAAGGATGAATGGACATGAAACACTACCTCCTCCTTAAATGTAGTTGCTTAACAGTCAAAAGATCTAATATGATATAATTTTCCAGGTTATTAACCTCCAGATAAATATTTTGTATTTCTATCAGCTTTACTGAACCTATTGAAATGTATTGCTTTTATTCAGGAATAAGACAGAAGTTGACTTGTGAGAATAATTGAAGGTAAAAGCCAAGAAGTGAGTAATTTTACATTGGCTGAAGTAGATTTAGGTGGAGAGATGACTTGTGGTTTGATAATTTAATGTAAACAGAAAAAACAAAAACAAAAAACAAAATGCTGAGTTGAAAAAAGTGTATTGTAGAGTTAGAGAGAAGCATCTCTGATGAACCTAAGAACATTTGTACCTCACAGAAAATCTGATGAAAAGCTGACATTTTTGTAAAGATCTGTGTGGAGAGATATGTTGTAAAGATCTGTCCAACTCATGCTAATATATGAAAGTAGCTGTCAGAGCTTTGAGGATGATGACGATGATGATGATTATAAAGTACCTAAATTTATGAAGTTTTACACCCACACAAAGTTGTTGTGTTGGAAATTTAATATCACTAGCAAGTGTTAACAATCTGACCAAATCTTGTTCTTACTCTCATCCTTCTGAATTTAGTTGTAATTAATATGACTATCACAAAAGCCTTTTATCTTTAGAGACTAAACCAGCTTTTTCATGAGTTCCATTTAGGTGACCAAATGTTGTAGAGAGGTTCTAGATTACCAGATCAATGTCAGCAGAGGTTTCTATCATTGCAATCATCAGTGTGGCTTGCATCATACCATCACTCTTCAAACACCACCAACAACAATTGCTGCCTTACCACCACTGCTACCACCACGTCCTTCATTGTTGTTGTCTGTAGAACAACTGAATTGCTACAACACCTACCAACACAAGCCATTAAATCAACCCTTAGCTGGTTCCTCAACATGCTAGAAATAGTTTACAACACTCCCTCAAATTATATACTATTGTTTTAAAAAAGGAAAACATGCATTAAATACTTACAATCCTATCAACCCCTGACTCGCCCTCGTGCCACTGGCACGTAAAAGCACCCACTACACTCTCAGAGTGGTTGGCGCTAGGAAGGGCATCCAGCTGTAGAAACTCTGCCAAATCAGATTGGAGCCTGGTGTTGCCTCCTGGTCCACCAGTCCTCAGTCAAATCGTCCAACCCATGCTAGCATGGAAAGCAGAGGTTAAACGATGATGATGACGATGTTTGCATTGCGTTTCAACAATTATAAATACAAAATTTCACAGTAGCCAAAGAGAAGAGAGTGCAAGTGCACAGGTACATCAGCTCTGTTTGAGATTAGAAACTGGATATCAATCTTAGAGAGACAACATGAAATAAGGAGCAGGGAAAACCTTAAAGGAACAAACTCCTCTGTCATTGCTATTAAATAATACTGTTGACTGTGAGAATACAGATCGATTAATGTTTAAAGCATTTGCGTGCATTCAATAAAGTAACACTGATAACATATCCAAGGTCCTAAGATCATAAGATTCATCTCAGATTGAAGTTACACAATACAACAAGAGCAATGATCAACATTATAATATATGTTGCAGCTTATCAGTCTGTCTTGTTTCTTGTTGACAGTAAAGGAAGATAAGAACATTAAAGATTGTAAAGAGTCAACTGCTGGAAAGACTATTTTTATTTTGTGAACTTTAGGAAGATGGAAAATATTTGATTAACTCATCTACAGACAGATCAGAAGTTATTCAGGTTTCATCAGTTGTGAATATCTTTAGCATAAAAAAAGGATTCATTTATGAGAACCATTGCTACTTATCTTTGTTGCAATATTCACCAAGCTGATTCTATGGAATTCTCTTGGATTAAAATCGTTCTGTCCAACTGCAGCATCACATTGTTGAGCTGTCATTGACTCACATTCTGTCAACTCTGAAATATGTGGAAACTTGGTTGTATCACCTCCACTTTTTATTTTACATTATTGATTCACTTGTTGCCACCTTCAACAATTCTACTCTTCTGCAACCAATACAATGCTTCGCTTCTCCCTAATCTGCCCACAAGCTTCATCCACAGACAGCTGAGACACTCTATGCTAAAGCTGCACAACTTCTAGAAACACACATCAAAAACTCTCTTCGCATAGGTTATAACAATCATGTCTTCTTCAACTACACAACAGCATAATCACTCCACGTATGAAGCAAAACTCCACCACACATTGTGATGGACAATACACAAATAAAATCTTCCAAGTCACAACTCAGCCTTGCCCTCCACCAACATTGTTAGTCCTCTGAAATTCTCTCCCAATTAAGTTTTTCCCCTGATTGTTGACTTGCAGATGTTGACAAATATTAGTCTTATCAAGCTCACCTGGCAGACCAAGGTGCCATGCTGTAGGAAGCAAATTTCTTACCACACAGTTATACACACACACACACATATATATATATATCTGGCAGACTATCCAAGAATGTAAGCTTCATGTATGGCAGATGCTGTGGAGTAGTTAGTTCTAGCAGACTGGAAACTGAGTCACTTAAATGTGCAGGCAGCTCATTAGAAGTAGTTGATAACTTTTGTTACTTGGGAGATGTAATTAGCAAAGAAGGTGGCTGCTCTGGAAGTAGAACGGCCAGAGAAAGAATGAGCTGGAAAAAGTTCAGAAAGTTACCATTGCTGCTGGCACCAAAAGTCTTTTCCTTCAGATTATACGAAGCCTTTGTTAGAACTGTGATACTGTAAGGTTGTGAGACTTGAACCTTGAATGCAGAGGACATGAGAAGACTGGAAAGAAATGAAGCTTGCAGGTTCTGTTGGATGTGCAATGTAAGTGTGACTGAACACCTAGAATAAATGTGCTGAGAGGATCACTAGGCATAAGAGGAACCAGATGCAGTGAGCAAGAGACTGTACTGGTACAGGCATGTGATGCATATGGACGAGGATAGCTGTATAAAGAAATGCTGATTGCCAAATGTGGCTGGGGAGTGTGGACAAAGAAAACCCAAGAAGACATGCGACAAAGTGGTGAAGGTTGACCTCAGAACCATTCAGCCTCACAGAACAAATGACAAAGGACTGGGATATCTAGCAATGTGGGGTTCTTATGAAAACCCAGCTGTCATGAAGATCAGGAAGCCAGTGGCACGTAAAAAGCACCCACTACACTCTCGGAGGGCATCAAGCTGTAGAAAAACGATGATGATGATGGTGATATATATATGCATGCATATGGGCATGTGTGTATATGTGTGTGTATGTATGTGTGTGTGTGTGTGTGTGTGTATATATATATATATATATATATATATATATATATATATATATATATACACACACATATATGTGAATGTGAGTGTATGTGGTTATTTATGTGTATTTAACCTCCAAAGGCTCTGAAATGGTGCATCTTCAAGAAAAATGAATTTCATTTTCAAAATCTGCATCCCAAAGAGAAGATTGTCCAAGAATAAACTGGCATTGTAGAGTTCTTCCAAATACGTAATTTTCACATTCGGTACAAGTCTTGCATTCAAAGAACAGTTCCCTGAAGAGAAAATTACATGTATAATAACATTTTTTATTCCTTTGGAATAGAGTGCATGTAACTTTTGAAACATGTCAGAATTAAAGGAACTTATTTATTAGATGCATTTTACTCCATTTATTCTTTATTATATCAACTCAAAATACATCACTTTAACATGGAATTTCTACCTCTCAACCAGGTATAATATCCCAGCTTCTTTGTGAATTTTGCTACCCTAGTAACGATTAACATATTTACCTTATCGAAGTTTTTCAACTAAGATAATATAAATACATACATAAATAAACATATATATATATATATATATATATATATATATATATATATATATATATATGTATATATATATATATACACACACACACACATACATACAGACATGTACGGATGGGTCTTCTTGAGTACAGCAATGAACCAGATAAATGGCTAAGGAGCGAGATATGTGGCACATTGCTGGCCTCAGGAATTCCTGACCACCACAGCAGAATTGATACCAGTGCTGGTGCTATGTGAAAAGCACTCATGCTGGGCCCACATTGATAGTACTAGCGCTGGTGCCACATAAAAAGCACCCTGTACACTCTGTGGAGGGGTTGACATTAGAAAGGACATCCAGGTATGGAAATCATGTCAGAACAGACAATGGAGCTTTATGCAGTCTCTGGCCTTACCATCTGCGGTCAGACCTTCCACCCCATACCCACATGGAAAATGGACGATAAATGATGATGATGATGATGTATACATATACATACATGCATGTCTATGTGTGTGTGTGTGTGTGTAGAGTGAGGTCACAAAAGTATGATGAAAGAACTCTGGCCGAAATAC
>NC_068989.1:579635-582599 GCF_001194135.2 Octopus bimaculoides
ATATATATATATATATATAATAGATAGATAGATAGATATATACGCACACACACACACATGTATGGTGGAAGTCAGCTGATGCTTGAATAAGACAACTTCTTAAACTCAGGAAGTGCAAACCAACCTTCCAAGGATTTCTAGCCTAAAGCCGACCCCCCACCTTCCTCTGGGTTTGTTGTCCTGCCAGCTGCATGGCGATCTTAACTGTGCTGGTGTCATGTGTAAAGCACCCAGCTCACTTTGTAAAGTGGTTGGCATTAATTAGTAAGGGCATCCAGCCATAGAAACCATGCCAAAACAGACTACTGAAGTATGATAATCCTTGGACACATCGGCTCCTCTCAAATTCGAAGCAATGTATTCTAATATGGAACATGGACGTTAAATGGGGTCGATACACACACACACATATATATACATCTCTCTCTCTCTCTCTCTCTCTCGATATATATGTGTGCGTGTGTGTGTGTGTGTGCGCGCGTGTGTGAGTGTGTGTGTGTGTGTTTTACCCCCTTTCTACTTTAACAAAGTCACGGAAAAGTACGTGTGTGTGTAACCCATGCCATCATGGAGTACAGACGTTATATGATGTGTATGCGTGTGTGTGTATTAATATCCTTTCTCCTTTAACAAAGTCACAGAAAAGATAAACACATATACGTATGTGTATATTACGTGTGTGTGTGTGTGTGTGTGTGTGTGTAAGGTGTAGAGCGAGAAGTATAAAGTGCTTCTTCTACTTCCAAGAACACGTTTCGAAAATTTCCCAGTAGACTTATGCAATGTTAATTGATATCTATATTATATGAATAATATTAATGAAATCCTTTTCAGAAAATTTATACAAAGAATAATGAAATATATATTCTTCGTTGTTGCTCGAATATAAATTTTGAAACATTAAAAATTATCAAATATATTTGCTACACAACAAAGTGGAATGAAAACGCTAATCGATTCTTTGGGACATGTTTTTAAATCTGAGCACATGTTAATAATTTAGCTTCACCGATTCCAGCATCAGTTTTCCGTCACAACTCCAGGGAAGTTGATACGAAACTTTTTACATGTTCATTAATTTTATGATAAAAGCATTTCTTTCCAATTCTCAATTTTATTCACTTTTTCTTTTCTTTTTTCTTTTAAGAAATAGACAAAAAATAGTTAGAATTCGTGTTATAATATTCCAAGCGTGGCTAATAAATAGAAGAAAGAAGTTGGCCGTTTCTGCTTTCGGAACGGAACTCATTACAACAGACTGAAACGGAAGCTAAAAAAAAACTCTGAACAAGAAACACAGAACGAAAATGGTCCTAGAAACAGTAGAAGAAATAGAAAGAAAGAATTAAAAACACACGGAAAATGGGATCTGTTTTGTTTTTTCGAAATAAAGAATGACAAACGAAAATCTAAATTGAACGAACTTTCGTAAAACTTCTCTCTCGACCACTTATATGGGTCTAAGTTGATAAAATAATTATTAATGTTACTTTGCTTCTTCCGTTATTTATTCTGGTTAATTTCGTGTAAAATATTTTCCATTATAACGTACAAGTTAGTATCTATTTCATTAAGATTAAATAGACTGTAATTTCATGAAGCTACTACCAGCCACTTCAACAGAAATGCTATATCCATCATATTACGAAGCCAACAACTGCATCTTCTAACAATGAAAATCTATAGAAACTGCTAGCGAAAGCTTTTGCTCGCAAACAACCGAGTTTGAAAACTTTTTATTTGTAATCAACGAACCATGAAGACACACACGCACATGCATATGTGCGTGTGCATACAGATAGAAAGACAAACACAGAGAGGTATATGTACATATATACGCATGTACATATCATATATATATATATATATATATATATATATATATATGAGAAAAGGACGTACAAACGTTATTTACTCCAAGACATTCAAATTCCTGCACAGATACATTTATATACATACGTATATAAATGCATATATTTATATATATGTTTTATTGTCTGGGGAGTCATTCTGTTTTAATGCCTTATTAATTAACACACTCACCGATTCGATTTCCACTCATTTATTAATTTTTTTCTAAAATTTTCGTGGTCCAGATGGTGACTATGTAAACGGAACCTTTCCCCCCTTAATTGTTTTTTCTTTTTACTCGTTTTACTTGTATAATATATATAATTTCGCAAGTGCATAATGATACTAATAACCTGGTGTTAGAACTCAATAATATTCTCTTATGTTTCAGAATATCATCGAGTACAGAGCAAAATGGGAAAATAAAAATTTGACAAAGGAACAGGAAATTATGCAATGAACTTCGTAAGCTTGTATCTCTATTTGCTATGAGATTCAATAGACTCAGAACTGAGTGTTTGTGCATCAGAAGCTCTGACGAAGCCATAAGGTGATGTACAAGCACACGGCTCTGAATCCATGGCATCTTATAGCAGAAACAGGTGTAAGCTAAGGAAATTCACTGCGTAACTTCCTGTTCCCTTGTCATTTATTTCGTTTCACATTAAGCTCTTTACTCGACAAATGCTTCATCCTGAAGCTTTATATATATACATACACACACATGTGCACATACATACATTCATTTATGTGCATATATATATATAAGTATATGTGTATGTATGTATATAATATATATTTATATATATATATGTGTATATATATATATATATATATATATATATATATATATATATATATATATATATGTATGTATATGATATATATTTATATATATACATATGTGTGTGTGTATATATATATGTATGTATATGATATATATTTATATATATACGTATATATATATATGTGTATATATATAGTTTTAGGGAAAAGAACCAAGTTTCAAGAACTCATCGATGAAAATCCACTATCACATATAGAAAATTAATAATTAAAAGCACAATAAATGAGTAGAATATAAAACAAAGTAAATATCATAAGATAAAGATA
>NC_068989.1:582910-589565 GCF_001194135.2 Octopus bimaculoides
TATATATATATATATATATATATATATATATATATGATAGATAGATAGATAGATAGATAGATAGATACTCGAGCTCGCCTACATACACGTACACACACACAAAACTTTATAAGAATAAACCCCAACAGTTTCCCTCTCAGCATCATTAATGTTTTGACAGAGAATTTGGTGACAAAACTTTGGAACCTAATCGAAATGGGGGAGAATTCCCGTTTATTTCCTCGTCGAAATGTATTTCATCAAAGTGATTTTCTTGCCAGCCGACAGTTATAACCAGACTAACTAAAATAAAATGTAAGAACCAGTAAGAGTCTGATGGGAATTGCTTTGGGGCGGTGCGACGATCGCAACTTTTGTTGGCATTAGCAACGAATAATGATAATAAGAATTGAATGTTTTTCTCTCAGACTGGTGCAGTAGTGCGCAAAAGATTGCAGAGAGAGAGAGATATGCTCTATTTGTACAATAAAAATGGTGATGATAGTGACGAATAAAGGATGAAGTTACAATTGTAATTCTTGTATCTCAAGTGTTTTGACATCAGAGGGTTAAATGAAAGTTGGAGGGTGAATAAGTTAGATGTGTGGAAGCTTAACACATGTTGCTTTATACAGTTTTGATCGTGAGGAAGGGATGGGGTCTCCGTGAAACAGTTTCTTTTTCTTTTTTTCTGTTGTTTTTGGGAAGAAACGGAGAATAACTTTTTAATTTGTTGTTAAATTCGAGTTCTTTGTTACGGATGTGTAAATGGAGGTTTTAGTAACGATGAGTCTTATGATCTTTTACATAATGTGAGAAATCAACAAGAATAAAGGCACCGACGTCGTCACCAGCATCTCCATCACTTCGACCATGACGACGACGACGATGAAGGATGAAGAGATGAGAAGATGCTGCTTACCTGGGATGCAGTCAAGTGTTATTATTACAACCAGAAAAACGCTCCACTGGTAACTTTTCATGTCTCCACTTTGTAGAGGAAAGTAATAAAGTTAGAATGAGTAAAATCTTCGGCCGACCATGACTAGCTTGCCCAGCCGAAACAGTGAAACACAACAAACAATTCTTCTTTCAATACAGAAAAAGCCCAATTTTTTCATCTCCGAATCCAAAACTGACTTCCTTTGCCCTCCCCTTCCTCTTACTCTCACTTTTACAATTCTATCTGTTTTCTTCTTTTCTTTCTTTTTACATTCCCCCCTCTCTCTTTCCTATTTCTATCTTTCACCAATCTCCTCTCTCTCTCTTTATAATATTCCCTGCCTCTTCCTCTTATTTGGTTTTGCTTTCTCCTTAAATTATTCTTCTCTTTCTCCTCCTCCCGTTCTTCTTTCAGATTTTTCCTTCTTTTTGCCCATTCCACTTTCTGTCTTCTCTCTCTCTCTCTCTCACTCTATCTATCTATCTAACACGAGATCTTTTTCGCTATCTCTCCTCATCATTTTTCCCTCTAATTCTTTAAAATTGACCGGAGACGATCGATTTGTCTACGGAATTCATCCACCTCTCTCCCAGGTCATTTTCTGTTTTTATCTAAAAAAAAATATTTCTTATACTCGCTATCTCTTCGTAACTCACAGCCATTTCTCTCTCTCTCTCTCTCTCTCTCTCTCTCTCTCTCTCTCTCTCTCTCTCTCTCTCTCTCTCTCTCTCTCTCACGCACACACACTAACTCACTCACTCTCTCCCCTTCTCTCTCTTCCTAACTCTCTCTCCTTCTCTTCCTCACTCTCACTAATTCACTCACTCTCTCTCCCTCATTCTCTCTTCCTGTCTCTCATGCTTTTTTTCTTTCTATCTTTCTCTCTCGCTTTACTATTTCTGTTTGTGCCACTCATAAATAAAGTTCGCTTACAACTTTTTACCATTTTTTAAAAACCATTCTTTACGCACGTACATGCCCAACAGGCAGGCGTTGAGATACAATCATGTATGTTGTTATATCAATAAATGCCGCGCTTTATACCACCACCACCATTAAACGGCAGAAGTTACAAAATGACTGAAAGTTCGATAGTTTCGTTTATGGCACAATAAATTCCATTCACGATAAGTTTGATAAGTTTGATAAACGAAACTCTCGACCCGTGATTCAATTTGTAATTTCTGTCGATTAAATCGTGTATGTGTGTGTGTGTGTGTGTGTGTAGCATATATAATATTCATATCGAATTCTATTATTTGTTCAACCAAACTTCTGTGTGTGTGTGTTTATATGTGTGTATGTATGTGTATATACATATATGTATGCATATATTCTTTTATTCTTTTACTTGTTTCAATCATTTGACTGCACCCATGCTGGAGCATCGCCTTTAGTCGAGCAAAACGACCCCAAGACTTATTCTTTGGAAGCCTAGTACTTATTCTATAGGGCTATTTTGCCGAACTGCTAAGTTACGGGGACATAAACACACCAGCATTGGTTGTCAAGCGATGGTGAAGGGACAAACACAGACACAAACACACACACGCGCGCGCGCAAACACACACACACACACACACACACACACACACACACACATATATATATATATATATATATATGAGAAGAAAATGGATATAATACCAATGGGAAACACGTGGTTTTCGCTGGTATGTCTTTAAATAGATAACAAAGGAGGAAGAAGCAGAGATGAGGATAGCATTTACGACGGGTTTCTTTCAGTTTCCATCTACCAAATCCACTCACAAGGCTTTGGTCGACCCGATGCTATAGCAGAAGATACTCGCCCAAGGTGTCACGCAGTCGGACTGAACCCGGAACAATGTTGTTGGTTAGTAAGTTACTTACTACACAGCCACTCCTGCGCCCATGCATACATACATACATACATACATACATATATATATACATACATACATACATACATACATACATATAATATTCGTATTGAATTTTATTATTTATTCCATCAAACTTCTGTGCGTGCGAGTGTGTTTGTGTGCGTGAGTGTACGTGTTTAGTTAGAGATTGCGTGTATTTCTCTATATGTTTATGAACGTTTGTAACATTTTCTTCTCTCCCCGTGTTTTTGACTTGTAATCTCATCGAAGTCCCCTGGGCCAATTATTCTGCTTCACTTTTATTTTATTCTCGTTATTTACCTATATTTCACTTGTCAAGAAATCTTCTCTTCACACCTTCTCACTATTCCTTATTTTCTTTCTTAAAAACACACGCTTTCACACATACATACATACATACATACATATATACATACATACATACATACATACATACATACATACATACATACATACATACATACATACATACGTGAGAGCAACAACAACATCAGAATTGGAGAAGAACCAATGTGTAGGTACTCTGAGGCTGCAACTGTCTCATGCGACCCAAAGACAGACTGCACTGTCCTGCCTAAACAGAAGCTTGGAGGAGAAGCAGGCATCATAGCAGCAAAATGCATGGGTACATATCCGGTAAGTGAGAGGGCAACACTACTGGACCTGCGATAAATACATTACATCCCACAGAGAAGGACATTTCTTCACTATCCACAAACAGGAGATAGCTATTAAGTACTTGATAAACAACAGGGACAAATATACCACCAAACCTTCACGTTGTGATTTTAAAAAAACAAAAAAACGTCGGCTCTGCTATACCAATGTGGAAGATATCAGCCACATCCTCAGCAGCTGCCCCAAAATGTCTACGAGGTACTACCTGTGCCTGAGGCATGACATAGTTGCAAAGACTATTTACAATGCTATCCGCAGGAAGGACTGCCCTGACCGTGACGTATACAGCAAAGGCATGTCAGAACCAGCAGGTATTCACACCTTTAAAAACAAGTATTCCTTGTTGATCACCCCAATAAAAACACCAATTTCATGCAAATATAACACACCTGATATTCTTCTGCAGGACAGGGAACAAAAGTCATGCAGTGTTGTAGAAGTCAGCTGCCCAGAGGATGTGAATGTACAATCGAAAGTCCAGGTAAAGAGTATATTTATGGTGAATTGATGCGGAACTTACAGCACTTGTACTCTGACTATGAATTCTCATTTCTACCTATCATCATAGATGTATTAGGTTATGTACCCACAAATTTGCACAAAAAACTAGAAATACTCGAATTCACGGAGTAAGTACCCAGCCAATGGATTCACTCAGCAAAATAATTGAAACTGTCGGCATTACATGTACCAACAAAATAATATCGCAAATTTAAAAAGCAAGTACACATATTTACAAAAACATTTACAAAAACATATCGATTTATAATAATGTCTTTTTTGCTAAAAACGGCGAGCTGGCAGAATCGTTAGATCGCTGGACAAAATGCCAATAAGCATTTTGTCCGTCTTTACGATCTGGGTTCAAATTCCACCGGGTTCGACTTTGCCTTTCATCCTTTCGGTGTTGGTAAAATAAGTACCAGTTAAACACTGAGGTCGATTTAATCGACTTAATCCCTATCTCGAAATTGCTGGCCTCATGCCAAAATTTGAAACCAATCTATATTTGCTAATTGTTTCACTTATAGACCCAAAGCCTAAAGTTTTGGAGTCGGTGGCTAATCGATAACATGGACACCAATGACTACGAAATTATAGAAGGCAAAGTCGATCACAGCGGAATTTGAAATCAGAACGTAAAGCCGGAAAGAAATGTTCCAAAGCGTTTTGTCCGGCATTTTAGCGATTCCAACAGGCCGCCGCCTTATACTTTCTAACTTAATGCTAAAATATAAATAGTTTGAGTTACAACTTTTCGTTTCTCACATTTTTGTACATCTTATTTTTGGCCGAGATTCTGCACGTTTTGAATATTCGCATTTCGTAACACAGCTTCTTCTCAACTCGATAGAAATAACATCTAAATTTCTTCAAATGACATCCTACTATCTACAAAAAGGGAAGGAAGTTCTAGATTATAAAAAAAGACGCGATGGCACCAATTGGTGAGTCTTTGATCAAAGGTTTGTTCCTTTAGCTCTAACAACAACAACTGTAAGAAACGGATTAAAACGTGTAGAATGCAGAAATATTCTGTTCCTGTGGTGCTCTGATACAAAAGACGTAATTTTATATTTGACGTGCATCAAATGTTTTATCGCAATTTTAGTGAGTGAAATCTCTGCCGCAGAATATAATAACCATACACGTGAGTGGTGTCACAATGCATAAATCAAAAGTTTTATGGTGAGGGATTTAAGTTTCACTCCTGGCATCTATTCTATAGATTCATCGGTGATAGAGAAACGGTAAAAGAGAAGACGTCTAACGAAGTTGTCGCTTTTTGTTTTAACTACATAGTTTAATGTGTTGGAATATTGTCTACACCATGTGAAGTTCTTTGGGAACGATTCTCCTAACATATCAAATTGCGTGCGTGCGTGCGTGCGTGCGTGCGTGCGTGCGTGCGAGCGTACGTGCGAGTGTACGTACCTGCGTGCGTCTATATGTGTGTGTATGTCTATGTATGCCTGTATGTGTTTGTGTGTCTACATGTTTGTGTATGTGTGTATCTGTGTGTGTATGTGTGCATGAGTGTGCGTGTGGAAAAACGAAGGAACAAGAGCGAGAAAAAGCCGGATAACATTTCGCAATTTACAGTTGTAGAACTTGAAATACGAAATTAAACTCGCCGCAGGTTTCTATGTAAAAATTCCATTTTGTACATAGAGTGGTCAAATGACTTAGGTTTTTGCATTCGGTAAGAGGATTTCTCTAAAGGAATTTTAATTTTGGTTGGGAATTAAAAATAAGAAAACAAATGGTGCGTTTTTTAATGGCTTAGAAGAGGAAGGATATCGCCCCTAAAAACCCTTTTTAAGACGTACGTAGTTTGCAGCAAGATGCTACCCTTAAAATAGAAGACTGGCTCCAATAATACTTCCAATAGAGTGGACCCTGCTAAAAGCAACCAAAAGATGACCCTTGGTTGTGGAGTTAAATCGGACAATAGATTAAATGGACCAGTCAAAATCACAATGGCCAAACGGGTTGGAAGTAATTCTGTTATAAAACGCCATTTTTTTTTATAGCATCAGAGATTTATGACTTTTTGCTGACTTCCAAAACACCCAATCTGATTGCCTACCACTGTTACAACAACAGCTGTGTATGTGCTCCGTGTTCGCGTGTGTGCGTGTGTATGAATGGATGGATGGATGGACGGACGGACGGACGGTCGTTGAACGATGAAGATTCAATTGTTTGATCAACTGAATCACTTGCTCCTGAATTAACGTATAAGCGGTTGAGTATTCGACAGATACGTGTAACCTTCACGTCACTCTCGGGCGGAATCAACGTGACACAATGCGTGACAAGTCACATGACAATAGCTCTTTTTCATTTCATGTACAATCCACCTGAGGGCTTCCACAAAGTTTCCGTCTAACCAATTTCATTGACAGTTTACTCATTACTATAGAAAATTATACTTGCCTAAGTTGTCACAGAGTGGAACTGAATTCTTGATATCATGGTGTCCAGAAGAACTTCTTAACCATTCTCCAATATTATGTTATGCCAACTACATACATACACACATAGTCAGTTGACATCATTAGGTTGTAGCCGACATAATAAAATAGGAGCTTTTATATGCATATTCAAAACGTTTCCCGTAAACGAACTTAAAGGATATATATATATATATATATATATATATATA
>NC_068989.1:589711-591312 GCF_001194135.2 Octopus bimaculoides
CACCAGTTATTGCCAAAGAACAAACTTCTTTTGTCAAACCAGAAAAATTGTCTCTCCCTCTCTCTCTTTCATCCTTCTCTCCACTCACACCCAATATACATTTGATGTCTTGCCGTCCTTTTCTATTCCAAAAACAACCACTTCACTTTTCTCCCTACAAGCTCACACCACACCTAACCTACACCACTCCACTCGCCCAATAAACACAAGATACAAATTGTGAAAAACCAAAATAAACCGAAACTTCGAAGTACTGTCAACCTTTTCTTTTTAAAAATTTGTAAATATGCTACTTTACTGAAGAGTATTGCGCGGTCTTTCAATTGAATGTGCAACTGTTTTTATTTATAACTTTACATTTATATATAACTTTGAAAACAAAGAACTATAAATATAGAGAGAGAGGGAGAGATAGAGTGGGGAGAGGGAGGGAGAGAGGGAGTGAGAGAGAGAGATAGACCAATTAATTTTCATGCCTATATATTTGTATGTATGTACATTATATATATACACACACACACACACATTTATATACATGTATGCATGCTGGAGGTGTGAAATCTGTGGTTGTGTTATCCTTTTCAAGGCTGCGTGTGTCAACCATCTGAAGTTCCGTGAAAGATCAATTGGGTGCAGCGTCCTTCCTCCTCACCCGTGTGCTTCGCCGTTGTAGTATGTGAAAGGACTTGGGTTGTCTTCAGTACTGACAATTCATAGATGGAATGTCAAAAATGCCATTGTCAACGAGGAAGCTCAGAGACGGCAGCCATCTGTGAGGATGGAGAAATCACCATGTATGCATATACGCATGTATGTATGTATATACGCATGTATGTATGTATGTATGTATGTATGTATGTATGTGTGTGTGTGTGTCCGTTTGTGTGTATGTATGTATGTCTCTTCAATTTTTTAATTATTATAAATCTTCTACTGAGGAAAAAACCGGCTTCCAACAAAGATACAAGGTTCCATCTTTGAACTGTAGTTTTCACTTTTGCAATTTGAGAAAAGTCTTGCATATTTTTACTGTTCCACTCCCAGTTTATCCCGATTCTCCTTTAAGCATTTACTAACAAAACCTCGTGCTCCAATTCTTATTGGTATGAATATGAATTCATAGTCTGGATATAGAAGCTGGAGGTTTCGAAGCAATTGTCCATAGATCTCCTCTTTTTCTTTGACTTCCAAAGAGATATTTATATCTGCAGGACAGCTGACCTCTATGATGCTACATACCTTTGCCCCTCTGTCCCACACAACCATATGTTTGTATGTATGTATGTATGTATATATGTATGTATGTATGTATGTATGTATGTATGTATGTATGTATATGTGTGTGTGTGTATGCATGCATGCATGTATGTATGTATGCATGTATGTGTGTATGTATGTATGCATGCATGCATGCATGGCTGAGAGAGATAGGGAGAGACTAAATTGATTATTTACAAGCAATTGATATTTTTCTTATTTACAGATCTTACCTTTCAATGATATTGTCGTGGATTGTTGTTATTGTAGCTGCTGCTGCAGTTGTTGCTATTGTTGTTGTTGTTGTTGGTTGTGGTGGTGGTGGTGGTGGTGGTGGTGGTGGT
>NC_068989.1:591365-597935 GCF_001194135.2 Octopus bimaculoides
TGAAGTGATTGATGACTGGTTGAGTTGCTGAATGAAAAAGTCTACCTCAGGCTATCTAAAAAAAATAACTGACAACACCCGCGAGCAATTAATAGAAGACTTCATTGCCTACAGTTACCCTCTTCGCGTAAACGAAAGCAGGGCATTGTAATCACTCGTCTTAGTTTGTTTGTCTGTGTGTTTGCAAAATTACGGATTTTCACCACATTTGGCAGAAATGTTCATTGGGTGAGTGGCTCGAAATGAGGAACACTTGATTTGATTATCTATAAAAAAATTTTAAATCTTTTTAATTTTTTTAATCGAACTTACAAATTTCCCGATAAGCAAGTGGTCATATTATTTTGTTCGTTAACTTTTTCATATGAATCGACCCTTGTCTCTGTGTGTATAGGTCATGGTGTACCTATGCGCGTAGATGCGTGGGCGTACGTACATACATTTTGCTTTTATATGTATTTACAGCTCGGTTTCTTTCTCTGATGCTTTACAGAGTTCAGCATGTTTCTGGCCACTGAAACATGTTCTCGCAGAGAGTTCTAATGCAAACCTACACATGTAAACGCGTGTAAAACAAAATAAAAATTTTGAAAGACATGTATAAAACTAGTTTTTAAACATCGAATGGATATGGCGGTCCACTAGAGTAAAATAGTGATCGAAGGGGCCCAAAGATAAAAAATGGTTGAGAACCCCTGATATAAAATATCTTGTGGATTTTCATCTTTTTAATACCACAATGAACAACCCAGTAATTGTAACTTTCATGCAGTACGGATATTTGGAGTGATCCAAAACTGACGGTAAGACTTTTGTTAAAGGTGTAAATAAAATTTTCGAAAACAAAAAAGTAAAACAAAAACATCAGAAAAAGATGTTTTTTTCTTACCAAATTCCAGTTCTTCAACAGCAGAACTACTTTGTAAATATGGGAAAGCAAAAAGAGAAAAACTGGGTAATTCTTACCTTTATAATAGATGCGGTTCGTTGTTTGGCATTTTATGATAATAGCGAGTTATCAAGCTTTCGATGACCCAATTACAAATCAAGACAATTTGAGGAAACATAGCATTTGCCAAAAATGATGCATTACTGGAGCAAGATGTGTTACTAAATGATCGATATGCAATATACCTCAGCGCAGACAGACAAAATGGTCTGAAACATTACCTGTCAGTCCATATTTCATCAAAAATAATCACTGAAATCAAGATGACAAAATATTTTGCAATAATTATTGACTCTGCGAGTGACATCAGTAGAATCGATTAATTTTCTTCATTTTTGTGACGT
Source organism: Octopus bimaculoides (assembly GCF_001194135.2). Lineage (NCBI taxonomy): Eukaryota > Metazoa > Mollusca > Cephalopoda > Octopoda > Octopodidae > Octopus > Octopus bimaculoides. The sequence goes on from NC_068989.1 coordinate 592,659, forward strand.
GCAACAGAACACAGTAAGGTTGTGAAATGATTTATACAATTTAGCGAATTGCCTGAAGGGTTAAAGAGTGTTTTCGACGTTCTTCGTCCAGCAAGCAAAACTCTCTGATGCTGTCACAGTCTTACAATGGAGAAAAGAGCATGTCGAGAGAAATAGCTGATGTCTAAATAAAGATTAGGGAAGTTGTTCCAAATCTACCTTTTACACAGTGTGGACATGATATAAATTCATTCCCGACTAATGCAGTAAACTCCAATATTCAAGCAATGGCGTGGGGATTTTTAGCTCTAGAAATAGCCTTTATTTTTTTCATGGCAGTTAGCACTCGTCTTTTGGTACTAAAAGAACAACGCAATCAAATCAAATTTTCTGGAAAGGACACATCAAATGTCCCATCCCTCCCTGATACTCCATTTTTAACACAGCAGGGTGTGTTTTAATAGAGAATTAGCTTTTATTTCTAGCTTGTGGAGCAAGCACATAGGTGGCTTCGTTAACTCTGGTTGGTATGTTGCTGTCTGATGGCTATAATGGATTTCACTGGTTCATAAATAATTTATTTGACGCCTACGCCTGGTCAGGACTTTTTTGAGAGGCACACGCAAAACTTTGAAAACATTTTCGAATAAGAACATTATAACCCAGTTTCTTTCGACAGTATAAAAACCCCCGTCTCTACACAAATCATGGAAACAATCATTGTCGTAGTCGTTACAAATGCTAAACCTTGTAATCTCTGATAATCTCTCTGGCGACTTCACAGATGTAATATTGTCTAGACTGCATCTCAAAGACGTCGCTTCCTCTTCAGGATTAGAAAATACTTCAGCCCCGATCAGTTTATTTACCGCCTGCAATAAGATAGAGAGGAGGGGGGTCGTGCGTGTGTGTGTGTGTGTGTGTGTGTGTGTGTGTGTGTGTGTGTGTGTGTGTGCAGACAGGCAGACAGACATGCAGACAGACAGACAGACAGACAGACAGACAGACAGATAGATAGATAGATAGATAGATAGATAGATAGATAGATAGATAGATAGATAGATAGACAGACAGACAGACAGACAGACAGACAGATAGATAGATAGATAGATAGATAGATAGATAGATAGATAGATAGATAGATAGATAGATAGACAGACAGACAGACAGACAGACAGACAGACAGATAGATAGATAGATAGATAGATAGATAGATAGATAGATAGATAGATAGATTAAATAGACACGATGCTTCTCAGATTGTTGTGTTCATGTATTTCCCAAAGGCATTAGTGACGTAAATGGAAGCAATTCCAGCTGAGAATCAAAACCATTTCGCGGACTCGGATTCCTTAGAATGTGTGTGTGTGTGTGTGTGTCTGTGTGTGTGTGTGTGTGTGTGTGTGTGTGTGTGTGTGTGTGTGTGTGTGTGTGTGTGTGAATTAAAAATTTCATGAGAGACAGCGAAATGGAGATGGTAAGTGAGATTATGGTCAGAGGATTGCATAAGATCGACACTTCTTTATACATTCTTGCTTCGTCTTCTCATACACACCCTTGTATATATATCCTTGCATATATACTCTCAGTAAACACTTGCCAGTTATAAATCAACAAGGGTGCTTCTACGTAGTCAATCGATCTACTAGAAATAGTAGCTAAATTCTCTCAATTTACACCCTACAGTCTTAGAAAAAGGACACGTTGAAGAACATTGTCCAGGGTTTCCAGCACATAGAGAGGTATGAAGGCCACGACTAGACTGCTTTTGATCGTGAGCCTGCTCGATCAGGACTGACCAGGGCGAAACAACAGCAAAAATAACTTGCCATTTAATATTGTAGTCTTTAGATTAATAAAAACAAATAAATAAATGAATAAATGTACTCTTATAAAGATTTGTTATGAGCAGACGATGTATACATACCTCATCATATTACAAGTAATATAGGGGGAAGAGAGAGGGGGAGGGAAGTAACTGCGTGAGTGTGGGTGTGAGTGTCTGGGGCTTCGAATGGAACAGGCATTGAAACAGTGTTTAATGGTTTTCGAGTAATTTTCAATAAAATCAAGTCTTTAGAGATGTATTAAAGACAATAAGAAAAAAGAAACCAAAAGCTTTTCCCACTCATTATACGTAAGAATTTAGTGTGACAACACAACAGAATCGGCCGGGCATTTGATATAACAATAAAGTTAAATCCAGAAACAATGTGTTATAGAAGTGGCATTGTAGCCACTAAATCACATGCACTAATCCTTTTGTAATGATATACAATCATTCATGTTTAGAAGGTAAGATGACTCACCAAGACGCCAGTGAGTCAAACTTAAGATACATAGAGTTCTAGTAGAGATAGCCATGGAGTGGAGAGCAACTCGAAAGCAATTCCAGACAAAAAGAAATACATCACGAATAAGGCAAAAGTATATCAAGTAATCGGCACAACATCCAATAACAGAAAAACAATCCTGGAAACTAATTCTAAGTACACTCCACATGACCAGCTTTGGTTCACCATCAAAGGCTAGCAAATTAGTGGATAATAAAGCAGACGGAACATAGCAGCCAGTATGCAGCGTTGAACCCAACATTGGGAATGGTTAATGTAACCCAAGACTTTAATGGCCCAAGCACTGGGAGTTTTAGAATCTGACAAACTTTGGTTTTTTTACCACTTCAGTGTCATCAAATCTACTCAAGCAGAACGGACCAAAGACACTCAACAAACGCGCACATACACACACACACACAAACATATACACACACAAACACACATACATAAACAATCACGCACATACATACATACATACATACATACATACATACATACATACATACATACATACATACAATCCTGCAGTCCTGCAGTCCCATTATAAGAGGAAATCTAATTGATGTCAGTGATGTCTTACTGTAAATGTCTTACCTGGAAACACGACCAAGTATTTGTAGAAGACATGACTCAGAAGTTGACTGTCTAAAATGTAATCAATTCAAAGAAACCAACGCGTAAATAAAGGAACAAATAAATAGCTAAATGATGCGAAAACCGTGCAGCGCAATTTGAAGTTTGCTGCAAATTCCATTTGATACAAACTTTGACAAATGTATGGCAAAGCATACGAGTTTGCCTATGACGCAATAATAGAGGGGCGTAATGTGGGGCCTGCTGTAGACTGGTTGATACAAATCTTGGCATTTGTGCTACAAAGTTTTCGAATTTTCCAATGCTGAGAATGTCTAAAGTAAATGACATCTTCAATACGTTCAAGGAAGTAAGTTGTAAGATAAAATCTAGGGAGGCATATTTTGCAGTCGTTCATAACGGCTTCAAGCTGTTGCAAATGCCATTATGATATAAAAACTCAAGTGTCTTTATATAGAAACATTATAAATACTTGCATTCTGCTTTGTGCAGAGCCCAAAACAAAATAATACACACCTTAACACAATGCTGCTGAAGCGGTTTATGCAATTCAAGATATTTGACCGTGTCCCAGTGAAAACCTCACATTTCTTGAGTTCAAATGCACCCAGAATCCACCTTATATTTCATCTCTTTCTCTTGTCAATAAAAGAGGCAGAAAGTCGACCGGCTTTATTCATTAAAGATTCGAAGAATTGTTTGAGCAGGAGAAAGTGTCTGCGATACTTAGATACAGACATCTACGACCCAAGTTCAAATCCTACCGAAGTTAACTTTACTTTTCATCTTTCTGGAGTAAAATAAAATATAAAATAGTAATCAGGAGTGGCTGTGTGGTAAATAGCTTGCTTACCAACCACATGGTTCTGGGTTCAGTCCCACTGCGTGGCACCTTGGGCAAATGTCTTCTACTATAGCCTCGGGCCGACCAAAGCCTTGTAAGTGGATTTGGTAGACGGAAACTGAAAGTCCGTCGTATATATGTATGTATGTGTGTGTTTGTGTGTCTATGTTTGTCCCCGCCCCCAACATTGCTTGACAACCGATGCTGGTGTGTTTATGTCCCCGTAACTTAGCGGTTAGGCAAAAGAGACCGATAGAATAAGTACTAGGCTTACAAAGAATAAGTCCTGGGGTCGATTTGCTCGACTAAAGGCGGTGCTCCAGCATGGCCGTAGTCAAATGACTGAAACAAGTAAAAGAGTAAAAGAGTTCCATTACTTAATGAAGTTACCTCATTACTTTCTGTTTGCTTAACCTTGGTCACAACAAAAATACCAGAAAAGCTATGACTCGTGGCCTGCACCGATTCTGGCATTAAAGTCGTCCAGAATAGCGAGTTGTTCCTTGCTAGAGACGCAGATGACGTATGATGAGGGATCCTCGTAGAATTCGTCTTGCGTCTGGTGTGAAGAACAGTGTCGGGGTATGCATGCTGTTACGGGTGATTGGGCCTTCCATGGTGTTTAGACGCAGAACCAGGAGCTACCCTGAGCCGTTGCTGGTTAGTGCAACAGGTTGTTCATTACTATGAAACCATCTCTAAAATTCCTCCTACAGTCATATGCAAATATACTGTCAGTTGCACTGTACCAAATCTGGTGACAACTATGTTGAAACAACAGAGCAGTTGAAGCTGGTTGTTGATGTGGATATGTGAATGAGCACGCACGTAGTAGGCAGGCGGTCGGACAGAAGCCTGTGCGGCATTTCCACTTCTCTGGTGAATCTAAAAGAAGGTAAAAAGGTTGTGGATAACAAGGAACTGCCTTAAGGGTTCGAGCCCTACGGCAGGCAAGCAATTCGTTTCCTCTGAGTCATTTGAAATGGAAAATGAAGTGACATGTACAATGACACAGCAGAGAATCGAAACTATGACCTTAGGATCATGGGTTCAATCTCTAGCCACTTGGCCATCGCCCAGACACATATACATGTCTGTGTATATATGCATCGTTCTATGTATGCGTACATATATGTATAATGTATATGTGTGTATGTTTGTGTGTTTGTGTGTATGTGTGTATGTGTGTGAAGACGCATGGCTTAGTGGTTAGGGTTTTCGGCTCACAATCGTAAAGTCATGAGTTCAATTCCCGGCGGTACGTTGTGTCCTTGAGCAAGACACTTTATTTCACATTGCTCCAGTCCACTCACCTAGCAAAAATGAGTTGCACCTGTAATTCAAAGGGCCAGCACTGTCACGTTCTGTGTCACACTGAATCGCCCTGAGAACTACTTTAGAAGTATCCGTGTCTGTGGAGTGCTCAGCCACTTGCACGTTAATTTCACAAGCAGACTGTTCCGTGGAGCACACGTCGTGGAGCACTCGTCGTCGTAACCGACGGAGTGCCAGTTATATATATAT
>NC_068989.1:598084-603310 GCF_001194135.2 Octopus bimaculoides
TATATATACATACATACATACATACATACACACACACACACACACTACACACACACTGCAGTAATAAAGACTTGTCCCATTGTCTATGTGACTAGATTGACGAGATAAGCAAACTCATCATCAAACACCAACACAGATCCACACACAAAGTAAATACTTATAAAACATCTAGAAATACATCTTCAATATTCCTCTCTCAGTACAAACACAAGATCACAGTGGGAAGCAGCAGTTACTCACTGACCCTATTATTGTTACCAAGGTTACCGTGTACTAGATGACACTCGACGAGATCGGAATATTATGACAGCTGTTTTATTCGGCCAAAGAAGATAACTTAGGCTATCTTTACGTAGGACGGGGTGGGAGGCAGTTATGGCAAACTATAAGATACACTCTTAGACGAGCCAATTAGGCAAACCTCTATATGATCGCTTGACCTACCAGAAAGAGCAGTCAAATCTCTTTCAAATCACACACCTTTTCGTCTTAAACGAAGAAAAGCCTCATTAGGTAATTTGGGGCGGCATATCCTGAAACAACTAGGTAGTCATTACTGGAACATCGGTACTCGATCCGTGTTGATAACTTTCAGAATGCGGTGTCACAGACCATTTTGAAATCTAATTATGCCGTTGGCATTTCTCTTCCTCATTAAGTCGTTATTGTTCGTCATTTTAAAACTGCTAAATGATTACCTTGAAAACTAAAAATCAAGGATTTCAGAATATTCTTTTGCAGGAATATACATTTACAGGAATCACTCCTTTTTGCTTCCAGTGCCACTTCATATTGAGAAGGGATAAAACAACATTAAAAATATAGAGAGTCCAATCTATATACACACACGCGCATATATGTGAAGTCTATAAGTTTAGAAACAATCTTTCGTGAAGATTATTTGGGGGACAATTTCAACCTAAGATTATCCTGTTAAAATCCACGCAGAAAATTTATGCAAAGAAAAGCTTTACTGAAACTATTAGAGTAAAGTCCGATGTCCTCCTATAAATGGTGTCAAGCAATACCGTCGTATGACGACATTCATTTCAGAAAACAAAAATATATTTACAACGAAAGTATATTTGCCTAAAGACAAAATCTAAGCGGCATTTCAAAGACTGTTTACATTAACAAATAAAAAGTTTTTTCTTCTAGACAAAAGATAAATCCATTACTTCACTATAGAATAAGATAATTCCAGATATACGGTACTTATATATATCAGTAATAATAAAAGGGTAAATTAGTTAATCATTCAATCAATTAATTAATTAATTAATAATTATTTAACCAAGTAGTTCGGTACATTAAAATAACCTTTTTAGGTAAAATTATACAAATATTCTGTAAATGCATGTCGTTTGAAAGGTATTTATACAAAAATTTCATTAAATAATATTTATTTTCCTCAAAGTTATGGGCAAATACCTCGGATCTTGTGAATTTTCCGAAGTCCTCTCTCCACCTCCACCCACCCCCACCCCCATTGCTTTCTACGCATTTTTGTTTTCATATTTGTTTCCTACACATTTTTTTTACACTCGTTGCACTATTTTTTTTTTTCATTTCGTTTCCGGGTAATATTGTAAACATTAACCAAATATTTTTTCAATAAGAAACATTTTAATGTGGGTGTGCATGCGTATATGTATGTATGTATGTATGTAGGCATGGATGCATGTATGTATGTACACAATAATAAACAATCGTGAGCAAAATTACACAACGACATGACGGTTTACGTGTAACGTAAAACAAAATAGGAAAGTAGGGATTTCTGGTTCAAGATGATAAATTTAGAGTTGAATTTAAGACAATGAGATCTACGACGTAACCGGTCCCTGACCCCAGAATAATTAGAAGCAAGGATGAACCTAGTGCAATAAACTGTTTAATCTTATACAAATTATTTTAACAATTATTTTTATATAATTCTTTATAATATTTAATTATAATAATAGAATGTTTTTTCTTTAATAAAAACATCAAATGACTATGAGAGTTTAGCTAAAATAGGAATCAAAGGAGTCTATATGCAAAAAATGGTTGAGTACCACTGCTCAACTGTGTGCTTGTTTGAGAAGCTCTCAAAGCGACTAAATCTTTTTGGGGTTTTATTTTCCATTTCTGTCCAGTGCAAAGGGTATTTCCAAGGAAATAATCTTTTTTTTATTTCTTTGTTTCTGTTATATTATTTTTTTTTACCTTCTTTTATGTAACCCCACACTATCGTTCTGCATCATTCCCAAAGTCTTTGTCAACCTTAAGTAGTTGCTTTATAAATATCATTATTAGCAGGTCGGGCTTAGCGGAGTTTCGTTCGTCGTCACATTCTGAGTTTTGTCTGAAGTCTTTCAGTATGATGTCTGGCCTATTCGCATCTATCTTCCTGTCAGTTTAAAAGGTGAAATTCCAGAGGAGTGAGATGTGATCATTTTCAAGCACTGAAGGTGGTTTGTGTTCCCACTAGTTTTTATCATGGGGCAGGTCCAGGCTTTTGTAAATTACCCAGTGAATATATTGTGCTGCTCTATCATGCTTGTTGAGATACTCTGTAGGCGCAAGAAGACTGCACATGGAGACACCATGATCAATGATCTCATTTTGTTGTTGACATACACAACATGTTGGGCTACTGCCGTTCTTTAATATGTTGGCCTGGTAGTTCCTTGTAGGTAGGCATTGCTCTTGGACTACTATGATAAACCCTTTTATTTCTGATTTTAAGCCAGAAGACACTAACCATTGATGGGTAAGGGTTTTGTCAACATCGGGACTATTAGCTCTCTTTGGGTATTTACCATTTGGAGGGGGTTTTTTGCCATTTATCAATAAGAATATCTAAGGCAGCAGTTTTAGCAAGGGTTTTCATACGCTTAGAGTTTTCTGTGCTTGTTTCTAGTATGTCTAATTCTGCAATTTGTTGTATTTGGAATTCACTTAGACTTTTAATATTAGCGGTTTTGTGGCATTTTTTACACACCATGCTATGTTGTTTTCTTCTGCGCTAATGCTGTGTTTGCATCCAATAAGTCCTCTGCCCCCTCTTTTTCTTGGTACATACAGTCTGTGTCACTTTTTGGGTGGAGTGTCCCATATCCAGTTAGCAACTTCTTTGTCTTTCTGTCTAAGATGTTTAGTTCGTCTATTGTCCACGTGATTACCCTTGCTCCATATCTAAGGAGTGAAACCGCGCAGGTGTTGATAGCTTCGATCTTATTCCGTCCGTTTAATTTCGACTTAAGGATCAGTCTCAGTCTGCGCAAGTACTCCACCTTAAATTTTTCTGTCATTTCTTTCTCCATCAATTTATCCATTTCCAATATCCCCAAGTACTTATAGCCCGTCTCTTCTAACTGCTTCATAACCTCTCCCGACGGTATCGTTAGCCCGTCCATACATTTGACTTTGCCTCTCTCTCTCTTATTATCATTATTATTATCATTATTATCATTATTATTATTATTGTTATTATTATTATTATCATTATCATTATTATTATTATTATTATTATTATTTTATGTTTGACTTTTGTTTTGCATTTGTACAAGTTGGATCCAAGTCTCACCCAGAGACCTCAAGAGACAACAAGTTAGAAGTTCATGTAGGTGTTATGCCTAGGGTACCATATATTTGGATTTGTACAGTTTTGTTCAAGTGAATGTTTAAGAATTATTATTATTATTATTATTATTATTATTATTATTATTATTATCATTATTATTATCATTATTATCATTATTATTATTATTGTTGTTATTATTATTATTATTATTATTATCATTATTATTATTATTAGTAGTAGTAGTAGTAGTAGTAGTAGTAGTAGTAGTGGTAGTAGTAGTAGTAGTAGTAGTAGTAGTAGTAGTAGTAGTAGTAGTAGTAGTAGTAGTAGTACTGAGTAAGTGAGAATAAGCACAGACCAAACACATCGAATGATACTTGAACCAAACACGTTACTGCCTTTTTTGAACAGTGTGTCCTCGATGGCTTATGCCTGATATTGAGATGAACTGGTTATGGTTGGAAGGCCTTTGGTAACTGGACTTTTGGATCAGGTCAGACATTCTAGTTAAAGCAACAACAAAGGATCGCTTGAAACGTATACGCGCGTGCGTGCGTGCGTGCGTGTGTGCGTGTGAGCGTGTTAGCAATTAAAGAGTGAAGTGCAAACTGTCTCAGCTAACTTCTCCATCTCAATAGAAGCATTAATACCAAACAGTCCGTCTCCGTTTAGCAAAACCGACCAATTTTCAAAAGATGCTGACGATTTCGTGTGGAACTATAAGCTTGTTTGGGCGTTTTCAAAATCCTCTTCGTGATACTCTCGAGATTTAGAGAAAATATTAATGTATGTCTACGTGTGTGTATTGTATAGCCGTGTGCGTGTGTGTGTGTGCGTGCGCGCGCGTGTGTATTATATAGCTATGTAAATGCAAATGTTTGTACGCTATGTATGTGTACACGTGTGCACTATATACGTATGCATAGTTTTATTCACTTTTTTATTCTATATGTGTGGTTACATGCAACATGTGTGTGCGTGCGTATGTGTGTGTGCGTGTACAGGTGCATGTGTGTGTGTGATGTGTGTGTGCATATGTGAGTGTGTAGTTTTAAATATTTCAGACATCACTGGGCTTGGAGTATTTTTTTATTTATACCATGATTATCCCTTAACAAAGTGTGTACGTATGTGTATGTGTGTGTGAGAGAGAGAGGGAGGATATGCGTGAGAGAGGGAGGATATGCGTGAGAGAGGGAGGATATGCGTGAGAGAGGGGGATATGCACACTGAAGTGCTTCTATGCTTATCTCTGAGCTCGTCTCTATGTTCTGGTGAAGTTATAACCTTAACACTAACCCCACAGATATGGCAAAATGTCGATGTCCATCACATTTCTATGACTTTCAAGTGTTTTAACACCCAGCATTATTCGGGAATCATCCTCAAAGCACTATACCGCAGAGAACCGTTGAACAAACAAAACGGTTTCCGAGCTTTAGTCACATCGATTGAAGTTGATACTCAATAACCGTGTTAATATTAGTTTAAGTATTGAACACCTAAAAGGCAAAATGTCGGCTCTCTTCAAGTCGAGAATATAAACCCAGTTTCTTGTTTTTGGATTGTACTTGTATTCCACACACACAGACACACACACACTTATGTGCATATATGTATGTATGTATGTATAATATATATATATATATATATATATA
>NC_068989.1:603356-604431 GCF_001194135.2 Octopus bimaculoides
GATCTTATATATATATAATAAAAACAGATGAATGGGTTATCTGGTATTGCTACAATTGTTTCGTTAAGTGTCTTTATTGTGACATAAAGTGAGGTATGCAGTATGCACAACTCCCATAAGGTTACGTAATATGTTGCACAAATCTCAACTCATCAGGTTAACCAAATAAACAAGCAGCCCGTGACATTTTCATTAATCAGCAGATCATCAAGAAGTGGAATTTCTAATCTGAGTTACCAACATCTAAGAAATGTAAAGCAGGTGGGACTACAACCTGACAATCAACAAGGGTGGATAGCAGAGTGGTGCCGTAAATCAAAGAACAGTTAAAGATATTTCTATTCCAACGATGTCAAACTTCACAACCTTGTTTATCAAGACTTGAGATGACAGAACTTGCGGACAGCAGGTGCCAAGCATGACATTTGATCCTATCAAAATATGTTCAAAGAACAACCGCTGAACCCATCCGTAAAAAAATTATACATTTACAGTGTTATATTGTTTTGAAGTTATCTGCAATAAAGATTGGCCTGGTTAATAAATTCCAGCGTTACTTATACACTTAATTAATCTTAATAAAAGTGCTTTGATTAATTAGTACATAACTAATAGAATATTAGCTTTAATCAACGGAGAATTAGCTAATTATAATTCAAGGAGAATAACTTAAAGAAAACCGTAGTTCAGCGAAGTTTCCTCGAAATACCAGAGGAGTGAGAGGGGGGAGGATAAAGGAAAAGAAATAAAAGGGAAAGAATAAGATAAGTCAAATATAGAAAATGTTCAACACATTGACAGGAAAGCGGTGTTGATGTAAGCGAATGACTATGCATCCTAAAGTATTATGCATCGAAAAAGTATTATAGGCAATCTGGACAACAAAGATTTTGCTACCGGATTAAAAGCATGTGTTTAAAAAGAAAACGTAAACACACGAAAGTCCGTAGAACTTACGTTTCTACCAACCAATATTGTCAGGATATTATTTAGAATAAAGCAAATCATTTAAAATCATATAATTATATAATCGAGCTAATGTCAGGGTGGGAATATTACGGGTAACATAATCCAG
>NC_068989.1:604549-616797 GCF_001194135.2 Octopus bimaculoides
GGAGGAGGAGGAAGAGGAGGAGGAGGAGGAGGAGAAGAAGAAGAAGAAGAAGAAGAAGAAGAAGAAGAAGAAGAAGAAGAAGAAGAAGAAGAAGAAGAAGAATTGCAATGGTGGCTTCTTGTATGAAGACGTAAATGTTGTCTTACTTTTCTGAAGTTATTTTCTGTTTTTTTATTTGCTTTAGTCCATGCTGGAGCACCGTTTGAAAGGTTTAGTCGAACAAATCGACCAAAGGACTATTTTTGAAAAGCTTAGCGCTTATTCTAATCGGACTCTTTGCCGAAACGCTTAGTTATATGGACGTAAACAAACCAACATCAGTTGTCAAGTGGTGGTGGGAGATAATCACAAGCACGCGCACTCACGCGCACACTCACACACACACACACACACACACATACACATACACATACACACACACACACAACATACATAGGGTGTTCAAGTTAAATCTGATGATTTCTTCTGTCTCCTTTTTTCAGGAACAACTTGAGGCATCGGTGAACAGTCCACGGCGTTGGAGAGCATGACGAAGATTACAGTTGTGTTTGAGAGAAAGTCAGGTGACATGGAAGACTGGAAGCTATCTGAATGTTTGAAAAGAGTTACCTGTATCATGATGACTTGTGTCGAGTATCAAAAATGTCAACAACGTGACTGCTACTCGATGCTTTGTAAACACTGCAAAGGCTGTAAGACATGGACAACTGCAACGTGGCGAGCGGGAAGGACACAGCAGGCGTTCTGACTGCGTCCGCACGCAGGAATTCATCCAACAGGACAAGGTCGTGGAAGATCCGAGCAATGGAATCCAAGCTTGGGTAAGACGGGTCGGCATTGGAGTTGCTACCATGAATCTGGCCCTGAATGAGGATTTTCTTTACCGCTTGTACGAGATTTGCAAGGAACAAACTCGAACAGCCAAGGAGAACCGCTTGACAAAGAAATTCATGAAGAAGCTGAGGCCTCTTGTTAATCCAGGGATGATCTGATTCTCCTCTGATGAAAAGAACTTCTGCCAGGACCGGTTGCACAACATCCCGAACAACATGTCGCTTACCAACAGTCCTTGTGATGTCTCACGTATCCTGAAAACCCAGATCACTCAAACTGCAATGGTGTTTGGATGTATCTCCAGTAGGGTGACGTCATGCCGCTCCACATCTTTGAGCAGGGCCTTAGACTCAATTCAGTTGGCTATGAGCAGCTGTTGGAGACTGCGGTCAAACCCGGGCTGGAGAGGGTTGCTACTGGAAAGCCTTATGTGTGGCAGCAGGATTCGGTTCCTTGCCATGTCTCTGGAAACAGAAGTGGTTGTCGTAGAACTATAAATATTGTTACATATAAACATCCTATGAATCCACATATGTCTTTAAAAGGGGCGCATTGGATAATGTATTCTAGGAATACACTTTTAGTGAGGAAAAAAAACTGGTATAGTCGTGACTGGAATGTTTTTGAATAAAGGTCTGTTGCATTCTGGGATTAACGACAATAACAATAAATAGTTGTCAAGTTGACAGCAGAATTTTGTTATTCATTTACGAATGTTGTTGGTATTTTGAGAGTTAAGTCTCAAAGCCAGTAGCTGGATACGAAACCCAGACCTTTCGACTGGTTGATCGGAGCCCCTAAAGTCTTGACCAACCACATTTTAATTTACCCAAATTATGGATTAATTAGTCATAAGAACGAGTTTAGCATAAAGAAATTAACATCACCAGAATCTCAAGAGACTATTGCGGTCTGCATCAGCACGTCAACACACACACACACACACACACACACACACACACACACACACACACACACACACACACACACACACACACACACACACACACACACACACACACACACACACACACACACACACACATACATACATAATACATACATACATACATACATACATAATGTATGTACGTACAAAACAAGCCAAGCAAACTTTCTTTGGCTTTCCAAGCGGGAGAAAACTGGAAGCTGTCAGCCACTCACACGGATATTTGAGTAATCTACAAGCAGACCTATTAAACATTACAAAAAAAAATAACAAAAAAAAAATTCAATGCATATTAACCCAGTTTTCATAAATACTAAAAGAATTACGCTAACTCTCCAAGTATTATTCTACTTGAAAAGATCTACAATTGGTGTTATTGAACTTCCGATATCAGCCACCATCCCCGCCGTTCTTTAAACTCTAACCTACATTACCACAGAGAAGTCTATAGACTTCGTTGTGGCAATATATTGCTGTTACTTCTGTGGTCGCTTTCAATTTGTTGGTTGGGTGAGGGGCGTTCCTGTTCTTCCTGTTTTTGTCTTTTTACATTTTTTCAGCTGTTTGTGATGTACGCAAACGAATCTAGTTTGTTTTTGTTTATAGCTTCCAATCTTGATAGAGAAGCTGAGTGACGAGCGAAACGATCCACAGTTCCTATTAAGTCACCAGTGTTGTGTTATAGCCATTGATTGAACACTTAACTCTCAAATAACTTTAGAGCCCTTGCACAAACAAGAACAACGAAAAACACCGTATCACTACCAATGGACATAACGAACAACTGTCTCGCGAGTTTGCCATAGTACTGACTTCTTAATTGTGCCAAAAGCCAATATGATATGGGATTCAGTGACACTAACAAATAGATTTGGTTTCTTTTTGAATTTGTGTATTTGTTATACACAGAACATATTATCAAGTGGGGGCCTTGAATGAAGGCACGAGTCGTGAGCTCATACTCACAGCAGCTTTTGCTGAGTTATACAGTATGTTATTCTCTGCGTCTTACTGCATCAGGGTTTTGGAAACATGTATTAGATTTCCGGTGAATGTCGGCTCGAAACTTTCTACCCAGTTAAGTATTTCTCTCTCGTATACTCAACAATATTCAATTCATAAGTAATCACCTGCTTTTCGAGCCCAAAGAGATATTGTACAAGAGATATATTTTTCATTATTTTGTTTTGTCAAGGGGTAGATGCTGTAACAAAAAAAAAACATTTCCGTTCCTGCACAGGTCCTTTTATTTCACTTATCTAACTCCAGAGAGAGAGAAAGAGAGAGAGAGAGAGAGAGAGAGAGAGAGAGTATTTCTGAAGCCCGTCTCTCTAATGACTTGTAAGTAGGTAAGATTATATTTATGATGCTTTGAATATTTTAGTTAAGCAGTCAAAATTACTGATTGCATGTCTTCTTATATAGACACCATGAGTAATCATAATAGATAAATGGTGAAGATGGTATCTAACAGCACTGATTTTTAATAATTAAATATCATGTACAGAAGTTGATTAACTAAATTTCACTTAGAAAGTAAACAACAGGCGCAGGAGTGGCTGTGTGGTAAGTAGCTTGCTTACCAGCCACATGGTTCCAGGTTCAGTCCCACTGCGTGGCACCTTGGGCAAGTGTCTTCTACTATAGCCTCGGGCCAACCAAAGCCTTGTAAGTGGATTTGGTAGATGGAAACTGAAAGAAGCCTGTCGTATATATATATATGTATGTGTGTGCATGTGTTTGTGTCTGTGTTTGTCCCCCCCCCCCAACATCGCTTGACAACTGATGGTGTGTTTACGTCCTCGTAACGTTGCCGTTCGGCAAAAAAGACCGATAGAATAGATACTAGGATTACAAAGAATAAGTCCTGGGGTCGATTTACTCGACTAAAGGCGGTGCTCCAGCATGGCCGCAGTCAAATGACTGAAACAAGTAAAAGAGTAAAAGATTAAAAGAGTAAACAGAATTATGGACTTAAAGACATAAAGTACAGCGTTCTAATGCTTCTGATAACTCTCAGCATTTGTTAAGCTTGTTTTACTAAATATCTAATCCTTTGTGGATATCAAGTAAACCCCTCTTTTGTTTCCGTAGCGAATAAGGAATAAATCGACTGCTGCTGCTGCCTCTCAGATCTAAGGCGGTTTCCGACAGATTTCCGATCAGTAATTTATAGTTTTTTATATTCAAGAAAGACTTAAAAGTAAGATCAAAAACGAGAAAAATGTGGAGATCAAACTGATTAACAATAGAAGTGAAAGAGAAAAGGACAAAAGGAAGACTAAATGAAAGAAAGACAAAGAAAATTTCAAGATGGAGAAATAATGAAAAATAATAGAAGTACGAGTATATATATTAATATATGTACAAGTGTTTATATGTAGCTAATCAGGTGAAGACAGTATCCTCCAGTTACGTTACGGATATTTTTCAAGTGTTCAAATAGAGAACACGGCCGTGCAGATTTTCGAAGATTTGTTTTTCTTCTTTTTCTTCTGCTCTCACAGTGGACTACCTCTGGAATGAAAAGACAGAAGTATTTCTTTTTTCTTTTCATTCCAGAAATAGTCCACTAATTTTGTCTCGTTTTCCCCCAATATATCTAAAAGTGAACGTATGTTTGAAAAATTTCTGCATTAACTTCAAGCTAGTCATGTTTGTGCCACGTTGAGGTTTTGTGTGACGGAGGAAAACTCTGTTTATGCATTGTAAGACTTATATACAATGTATTATGCACTAGTGATTCTGCATTGGTCTCAGTTTTATGCACTGTGCACGTGGTATTGACAGTACAATTATCATATTTGTAGAACTGCTGCAGCCTAAATTTTACCTGTTACAAAAAGCTTTTATGGCTAGCAAGGAAATGCTTATCGATTAAATTTAGAACATATTTTGTGATGTTAGAGTTTAGCGATGTATCATATTATGGCGTCTTTTCTTAGATTTTGTGACGCAGTGCGATAGGTGAGTGGTTAATTTTATCTTTGAATTCATTAGCGAGCGCTTGCTTATCAGAGTCGTCCTCATTGGAAAACTTTTAATTAATATCGTTGAAGAAAGTGACATGGTCCAGTGAAACTCAGAGTTTTATTTTCGTTTTATTAAAGATTTACATGAATTACTAATTGATTCCAGGATAATATTTAAAAAATCAAGTGAAATTACTATATTCATTGCTGTAGATATCTATAGGACGAGACTACTAAATGTATGAACAATATTCTCAATTACTATATATGTATAGATAATATTCATGTATGTATGTATGTATGTATGTATGTATGTATGTATCTATCTATCTATCTATCTATCTATCTATCTATCTATCTATCTATCTATCTATCTACTGCTTCTGTTATATGCAACAGATGCAGTATTAGATTAAGCCTTCTGTGTATCATATTTAATGTAAATACATCGTGAAGGCAAGTTTATTACGATATTCATCCGGTAATAATATCTATTATGGATGTGCTGTGATTAAAATCGATGTGTGTGTGTGTGTGTGTGTGTGTGTGTGTGTGTGTGTGTGTGTGTGTGTGTGTGTGTGTGTGTGTGTGTGTGTGTGTGTGTGTACGTATATATATAATGAGGATTTAATTTCTTCGTAAGGGATTATTTATAACAATCCGGATACCAACTTGTGTTATCAAATATATTGAAAGAAAGTTCCACAATATATGTGATTAACGGTCCAATAATGTGTAAAGTTAAAAGACAATGGAGAAGAGAAAATATATTGGATACTTGGTTAAAATTTATTTGTATCACAGTGAAAAAGTAATACATATAAGATTCAGGATATAAAGGGACCGGATCAACAAAGGAAATAACCAAAAACATCCTACATATGTTTCAATCCGGCTTTAGGTTTGAATTATCAGCATTCAAGCTATTTTAGATGTAACGAAACCACATTTAGTCGGATATCTTCAGGGGTAGATGTGTACTTTCAACACCTGAAAGTGCACATCTATCCCTGAAGATATCCAACTAAATGTAAGTACTAAATCTATTCACAAATATTCAATAAGGCCACAAGAGAATCCATAAGCAATTCTGTTAGTAGTATACTTGAATATGATGAATACTGGACAATTAAAAGTGTGGTCCCATTCTTGCGTACCTCTTTACACACTTAGCAATAGAAAAGAGAGAATCAAAACACTAACGAATTTGAAGCGTAGGGAGAGAATAGAAGATACTTGAATTGATAAATAAAAACCGTGTGTTATGAAAACTTCGCGTGGACAAAATTTTTGTTGGCCGAGTATTAGTTTACATGGCTGTTTTGATTCGCTAATGATACTTGCACAGAAAATAACAATTAAACCAGCTGCGACCGCACCTAATTTATTTTACTGTTATTAAAATTTATGAAACACTTGATATAAAATTACTTTTATATGTATTCTTAAAGATTATAAACCTTCATTTAATACTAAAAAAACAAGAAACTCTGGGAAGGACAATTGGCCTCGACCGGAAATTATGATACTATATTGCTAAGCCTCTATTGAAATTGAATATCTATTTAGATGATAACTTTATTCCATATAGAATCTTCTGGAGTCAAAGGAGTGTGGAATTATTTAAACTATATTCTCATTAAAGAGGAAATAACAAATAGACAGGAAGGATATGGTTCCATAATATATGCACAAAAGATGTTTACTTAAAATATATCTGAGAAAACTGATTATTGCATCATAATTTTATTAAAATCATTTGCATTTTATTAAATTGCAAACATTTTAATGTATATGAAACAGGGTTTTGACATCTAAATTTCTCTTGAACATTAGTGTTGCGATGCAGCTAAGACGACTGCTTCAGTTTATTAGATTTCTAAATGTTGTAGAATGGATGCAACAGCTTCCTGGCTTGTGGCTTCACATCCTGATACTTCAATTTGCTTAATAATACACCACAAAATTCTTCTCATCAGACTACATTTTGGATTCCCAGAACTGATGGTGAATTACGAATTGGTTCCATGATCGAATCTGGCTATGATCCCTTCAAAAAATTATAGACTCAGAAATGCAAGTCTTGTAAAGTCACAGAGTTTAAATGGACTTGTTACATAGGTATTGATTGTATTCGAAAACTAGAAGTAGATCTAATGCTAGAAAAATTATTAATTTTTATATATGATTACATTTTCCATCGGTGGAGACATTACTGCAAAGGACTCTTTTGAAGTAAATGATCGACTATAAAATGTATGTTTTAGAAGCGTGTTAAATCATCTGTAACTTCAGCGTATGAGAAACACTAAAGAAAGAGAGTATCCAGTCGAATGACGTACAAAAGCGCAGAAATCCCAGGATTTAGCAATTCCACCAACGTTGCTGGACACTTCCCGTCTGATGTTGATGTTTCCGTGCCTTTTAGCACCATACGTCAATTGGAGATGCTTTCACAAGATAGATACCGCACGAACACAGCAGTATTACGGCTTACTTACAGTGTGTGTGTGTGTGTGTGTGTGTGTGTGTGTGTGTGTGTGTGTGTGTGTGTGTGTGTGTGTGTGTGTGTGTGTGTGTGTGTGTGTGTGTGTGTGTGTGTGTGTTTTCATATGTAGGCCTGTGTATTTGTGTCTGCGAGTTATTTCTTTCTTCTATGCATGGAAGAAATCTATATTACTGTGTTGATAAAATATATAAGTATTAGGTCATAGAAAGTGATTTTAAGGAAAAGGGGTTTGTGTTGAAGAAGAGTGCAATAGTCAAAATATTTTTCGCTGCATTATTCTGTTTTACGCAAAAAACTCAGAAACTCTCAAACAGATAAAGATTCTGAATTCAAATATTCTGCAGCTTATGAAATAACGTTAATGAATGGATTCCATACTTCATAGGAATTTAAGACATTTTGAATTACTTCTTTGTTTACTGAAAAGTCACCTCAAGACTGCGTTTTCTTGAGCGGCAAGCTTCAATAAACGAGAGTATTAGTTCTGTATTATTCCTATTTGTTTTGAAGCCACACGAAAAGCTCAGAATGAAACCCGCATTTTTATTCATAGTCTTACGAGAAGTGATCGATTAAAGTGTTTTGCACACACACACAAATATAGACGCTTTTCGCTTTTCTTTCCGAATTTAAACAGAAACTTGGATCTTCTACATCGGTTTGTTACTGAAACAGCACTTGAAAGAACACAGTAAAAAAGAAATTAGGTACTACGTAAGTAAAAAGTACCGTAAAAGCAGAAACAACTCGGTGATTTTGAAGACACACACACATCGAAAGCGAATACGCGAACAGATTTTAAAAATCACCAAGATGGACGGACGGACAGACTAATTCATTGACACATTGACAACATGCATAATAGGAAACACTGATACATCTGGCACGTGGCTCAGTGGTTAGAGCCATGCGTTGCTCCAGTTCACTCAGCTGTAGAAATGCGACGACATTGGCGCCAAGCTGTATCGGCCCCGTTGCCTTTACCTTGGATAACATCGGTGGCGTGGAGAGGCGAGGCTGGTATGCATAGGTGACCGCTGGTCTTCAATAAACAACCTTGCCGAGGGTGAAATTTCTAGGCGCAATCCGATGGTCATTCATGACCGAAAGGGATCTTCACGCTACATCTAATGGCGAGCATACACGCAGAAACGCTCAGTCAAAGAAACACGTAAACAGACACACACATTGATAACACGCGTTAACAAGACACACACGTTATATAAAGCATTTAATAGTAAACGCAGACACACAAGCACACAGACAAATGTATTCCAAAACACACACACACATACTCTTTCAAACACAAAACCTAGACAAGACAGACACAGACACATAGATATACACCATTTAATTTATTGGGAACACTAGAGTCGTAAGTATTCTCAGTGTGTGCGTGTGCGTGCATGTGTGTGTGATGGTGTAACATTACATATGTAACTAACACCGATTACAAAACAGTTGTCAACTAATGGAACAAACGTTTACCCTCACTTCTCTCATTTGATCAATTTTTATACATACTCTCCACCTTCCCGGAATCACAAGATTCCGGGATTACATTTTAGCCTTTAACCACGGTCTTCCTTTATATCCATGCACTAAGTGGAGTATTTACATACATGTGTACATATGTGTGTGTGTGCTCCAGCCCAAACGCTATGGCCATGATCGGGCATCACTTTTTTCATCACCTTTTCAATGGTTATTCCCATGAGGTTGACTTCTGATGAAGGAGGTGAGTTTGATACTGCAATTCTCATTCGAGTTTCTTAGCGCGATATAGGTTCATCTGGGATCTTGGACAGCAGACGATCGCGTTGCTTCTTGAAAACATCTGTCTCCATTCCATATAGATCTCTTAGGTATTTTTGGCAAGTTATCAAATAGCTGTGGGCCTTTAAATACTAATCTATTGCAGTAACTGGTCCTTACTCTAGACGGAATGCGTGGGACCTTTGGAACACTGCAATGGCGTCCGGTTTTGGGTCACGTACAACTCTCAGTGCTAAAGTTTGGTGCCAGACCCTCTCGAATCTTCCATATGTATATCGCTGCATAACCTTTGTCTTCGCTCCAGAGCGTAGAGTCATAATTCTTTCAGCATCTCCCAGTAGCTCAACTGTCACATTGTAGCAATCTTCTTGGTGCACTACCGCTGGATTGCTTCTGGTTCCGCTACTAATTTGAAACGGTGGGAAGATTATAGATGAGGCAGTAGTCCGGGAAGCTGGCTAACGCCCTCCAAAGGATGAGCATAATATTCTGGTCTCTTGTTCTGAAAGTTCTCAGAATCCATCCGGTCATTTACCTGCACATTGCCACTATTTTGGTGATGTGTACATAAAACAAAGTATCGTTGCTCAATCTCCAGGATATGCACTGAGTTTGGCTCTGGGATTGCCGTTCCTTCTGCTTTGAAGTAAATTGGTTGCAGGGTCTTGGCAGTAGCTGGCCGACAGCGGAAGGTTTTCTAAATTTCTTCGTCTCATGTATATAAAACATTCAAATCTTTTTGTAGAAGGTTAGCATCAAAGGGGCTCTTGACTGCCTCTGTGTGTGTGTGTGTGTGTGTGTGTGTGTGTGTGTGTGTATTTGTAGATAGATAGATAGATAGATAATACATATATATTATATATGTATGAATGCATATATGTATGTATATGAATGTATGTACGTATATATTTACACTCGCGCACGCACATTTTATGAACATTCGTAAATAATTTTTTAAAAACTGCCAGTACACAGTATTTGTTTCTGTGGGCCGGGAAATGGGAAAACAGCCAGGCCCGGGGCCATCTAGTGCAAAGCAAAGAGCAGTGTTCGTATGTTCGGCAGCTGTTGTGTAGCATCGCCACTAAAGAGACAACACAATCAACTCAGTAGGCAACAAGGCAGATGAGAGAATAAAAAAATGCAAACTATCTCTCATTTTCTACCACCTCCCTCTACACTCACACCAACTCACCTAATTCCCTCTTTCTTTTATTTTGGTGGGGTTACTTTCCTCAATTTTTGCTTTGTTTTCGTATATTTTTCTCCTTAATTTCCTAATCCCCCTTCCCCCAGCCTCACTCACCCCACCCTCTCTTTCACTCTTTTTCTTTCTCTCTATTCTTTTCACGTGTGTCGGCTGCTGTCACTCTTTTCGACTCATCTCATTTTCACTGGGTTCATCTCGTCAAACCTGATAACTTGTGCCACTTTTAACAAGAAATTCTTCTCTATTTAGTTCACACAATATTAAATAAAAAGAAAAACAGAATAATGTGTCTGTGTACGTGTGTGTGTGTGTGTGTGTGTGTGTGTACTGGACATAAAAGAAAACAAGACACAAACGTGCGCGCGCATAGACATGTATGTATGCATGCATGAGTGTGTACGCACGTATATACGTACGTATGTATGTACGTACGTATGTATGTAATTATTAAAAGCACGCACGTTCGTAGGATTCGGCAGCTTATCGAGATTAACTAAAAATTTGAGATCGATTCTGATTCAATTTGGTTGTTGTTCATTTTCCTTCAATCGATGTTTGTATCATATTCATAGATTGCCTGCCGTGACCAAATGGTTATGAAGTTCGTTTTTTAACAGCGTTGTCCCGTGTTCCACCCCACCGTGTAACGCCTTGGTTTTTTATTATAATCCACCGGGTTTTTTGTGCCTTGTCAGCGAAAGAGTGTAATCGGAAATTGCCGTGCAATTTGTCGGATGGACGACATCTATAAAACAAGGGACCAGTCCTGCAGACATTGTATTTAAACCGGGCATTCGATGAGTGGTAAGGCCTTACACTGCAGGAGTAGTCGCAGGAAAAAATTCTCCAGTAAGACTTGTGTAAAACATGCATTTTCTTTGAAGCTGTGAGTAACGCCATCAGATCGTAGGGCGCATGCACTGACATTTTGAATGTTTTTCAGTTGATTAAACAACCGAAACTCTCATCGACGAAAGTGATGAGAATGAGGATTACAAAATCCTGTGGGATGCAATGGTTCAGTGTGACCCTCAGTTTAAACAGCGAAAACCTGACATTGTTGTAGTGAACAGGAAAAAAACAAAAAACATACAGGATAATTGACAAAGCATGTCCTGGTGACAACAGAATTGAAGAGAAAGAAGAAAAGGTGAACAACTATGATGAATTGAAGTGGGAAATACGCATGTTGTGGGACAATGAAGAAAATGAACGTGATTGGCGTGCTTGGGAGTGTCAGTAGCGAACTACGAATATGGATCAAAAGAGAGGAACGAATGTAAAGATAGAATAGCCACAAAAATGGATTGGACTATTGATACGTGTTGTCCAGAGTTCAAAATGATTGCTGCGTTGATATATAAAAGCTTTAATACGAAGTCTTATGTTTGTTCAGTCTCAGCAGACTTCATGATTGAAACCATTTCAGCTACCGCCATCTTGTACAAGTGCGTCTACATTATCAATGCATCCTTCCTTTTTTCAAGACGGTGTGTATGATTTGCAGAGGATTTAGTTGCAGTTTCAAGCAGCTCCATTATAATCACAGAAAGAAAATTCACTTTCTTGTTGACTTTCACTCTCACATGATATACCAACGCGGAAACTGTTTCAATTCTTATTCTCGACATCACTAAAAGGAAGATAGAATGACAGGACGGAATGAAGGCTAGATGGGTGAATGGACGGGTGGATGGGTAGACGAACGGGTGGATTGATGTGTGGATTGATGAAGAAAGAAAAGAAGGAAAATAGAAAGATAGAAAAGAAAGACATAAAAGAAGAGTAAGGACTTGATGTACGTCCGAGACAGAAGTAAAGATGAAGGGGATGCGAAACGAAGGTGGGTTGGGTGAAGGAGAGCGCGATTTGGTGGAGGAGAAAAAGTCAACGGTGGATCTTACTAGTATTAACTCTGAAAAATGGTACAGCAAACATATTTGCTATGTGTGCATATATATATATATATATATATATATATATATATATATATATATA
>NC_068989.1:617382-624489 GCF_001194135.2 Octopus bimaculoides
TCTCTCTCTCTCTCTCTATCTCTCTCTCTCTCTCTCTCTCTCTCTCTCTATCTCTCTCTCTCTCTCTCTCTCTCTCCCTCTCTCTATGTCAAAGAAGACACTGGTAGACAGATAAAACGGACATAAAAGAAAACGAGTTCTAGACAAGACAGGAGGAGATGAAATATAAACGATGATATATAATATGTAACTAAACAACGGGTGCCATATATACACACACACACACACACATATATACGCACACTTGCGCGTGCGCGTGTGTGGTACACGTACATTCATAGACAGATATACAGATAAACCCTAAATAACATATGCAAATACATCTGTATACGTGCGTATATGTATGTTTACATATATATATATATATGCTTGTTTGTGAGTGTGCAATAATACATATGAGAGTGTATATATATATATATATATATATATATATATATATAATGAAGGGTGCGCACACAGATGTTTCTCTATTTTGATACACACATATATACTTACATGCAAACATAATTCACACACATACATGCTTTCACATACACACACAGGCAATCACATATGTATATATGTGCCTATGTATATGCATAGGGATGTGAGCGGGTATGGTAGTGGAGCAGAAGTGAGAATGACGAAAAGGAAAAAGTATAGGGATAGAATTGAAGAATAAATTAAGAAAAAGAAGACGTACAACTTCAAGTTTCATTGAAGTTGTTGAAGGAAGGGGTTTGTGAATTAAACAAGGTCAAGGGAAACAAAAGACGCGGTAAAGCCAACTTAGTTTCATGCAACGACGCCATTTTCTTTTCTAACAAATGCGAAAATGAGAAGATGCAGAGACTACATAGGAACTGTGCTAAGTTCATGAATAGTTTCAAAAGGACCTTTTTAAAGGCCAATAAATAGATATTACTGAAAATTTTTTAAATAATAATAATGAAATTGTTGTACACAGCGCTCAGGTGCACCCGTCGTGTATTTTTGGTGGGAAAGTTGATTCTATACAAGAATGTGATTATCTAGGAATAGCAACCAAATCTCTCTCAAAACATTCTGCCGTCTTTAAAAGGACACATTAAATCATGTAATCTGATGGGATGGTCAAGATTGAAATCTCTTTGATAATGGTGCTGCTTAGTGAATGGTATGTTGATTTGTTCACTTCGCAATTTACTTAGTTTTTCGTTTCGTTTTGTTTTGTTTTGTGTTTCTTTTCTTTCTTTTCCGTTATGAACTTCTGAAGTTGTGAATGAAAAGTAATAGAAACCCTACAGAAGCTTGTCGGGGGAGGGGATCTATCGATCATATACCTGAGTGGTCGAGTGTCACTCGGTTAAACACTGCCACTTGTCGCATTTGTTGTACTTTATTGGAAGCATTCAGGTGAGATGCTCGCTTGTGTGGGTTTCAAAACTGGATCTCTTCCACTCAAGAGTTTCGGGTGGATCTCATTCACAGCAGGAAACGCAGATGAAGGAAGGTAGTATCACCAAATGCCACATATCAGAGGAGGTTTCTAGTAGAATAGCAAAGCTAACGGCGAAGGCCCCAACATGGCCACAGCTCTCGAGCTGAAACTATTAATAGTAAAAGATAGAAGAAAAGATAAAAGGGATAGCTAGCTAGACAGACAGACAGATACATACATACATGCATACATACATACACGCACACACATGCACGCACATACATGCATACACACACACACACACATATGCTCGCGCGCGCCCCTTCTATGAATGACAGTGAAATTTTGGATGAAGTGATGATGTGTGCTTTCGTATCTTGAATAATTGTTTTCCATAGAAAAGAGAGCGAGAAGACACTTTGGTTATGTCCATTGTACGACTAAACTCTAATCGTTTTATCATTTTTCCTGTTTTTCTTTGATTTTATTTTTTTCAGTTAAATTCTCATAAAAAAGCTTAATCTGCCAAAATTTCAACAACTGACTAAATACTATCTTTTTTTTCTTTTCTTCGGATAAGAAAAATAAATTAAAAACAAACACAGTCTAAGAACATTTCGATGCTGTAAGAATCTCATTTGTACCATTTCATTTAGTAAGTATTGTTTCCGATATCAAATTAAGCCTTAGGGACTCTTTATCGCTACAGCGTTTCCTTTTCACTTTTTTCTTTTTTCATTATTTTTTTTTTCTCTTTTTCTACCCGCAAATGTTATTGCAACTAACGATTGACATACCCGAGTTAAATTTCTACTTTTCCAACCCATCTCACATTAAAATAGAAGCAACGAGAGGAGACAGACAGAACGAGAAGAATATTCTGTTACTGTTGTTGTTGTTGTTGTTGTTGTTGTTGTTTTTGGTAGTGGGGTTTTTTTTTTGTTGTTCTGTATTTGTCGTTTCTTTATGCTGGTGGGGTTCGGGTTGAGAGGGAAAGAATTAACAGGATCTGTGAGAAATTCCTGACATTGTTTAACTGATGTCTGCTGAGTGCGGTTCGGAAATTAAATAAAAGATCACCAAAAGTCTAAATCCTTTTTATCTCGTCCCAGTTAAGTGCAGTAGTGAAATATGAAGCAAAGCAGTAACTGAATCTCGCCCAACATATTTATATATCATCATTATAGACACACATATATATATATATTTATATACCGTCATTATACACACATCCGTTTTGCGTGCCACTTTTATTGAACCACATTTTTGTTTTTGTTTTATAAACACGAATGATGAAACAGAAGGTACATCCTCCAACAACAAAAGATGGCTGAAAACTGTGTGGTAGGATGCTTGCTCTCCAGCCAAATGGTTCCGGGTTCAGTCCCACTGCGCGGCATCTTGAGCAAGTGTCTTCTACTATGACCTCGGGCAGACGGGAACTGGATTTGGCAGACGGAAACTGAAAGAAGCCCACTGTGTGTGTATGAGCATGCTTGTGTGTGTGTGTGTGTGCGCGCGTGCGCGCGTGCGCGCGTGTGTCACCCACCACCGCTTGACAACCGGTGTTAGTGTGTTTATATCGGCAAAAGACACCGATTGAATAAGTATCAAGCTTTAAAAATATTCAGTACTGAGCTTGATTCGTTCGTCTAAAATTCTTCAATGTGGTGCCCCAGCATGGCCGCAATCAAATGAGTGAAACAAGTAAAAGATAAAAGATAAACGCATAGAGGAGGCACACACTCAGATTATAGATGCGCGCGCATGTGTGTGTGTGTGTTGGGGGTGGGGTGTCTTAGAAATAGAAGAGATTTTAGTTTCGAGTTTGTTTTTGATTTTAATATTTTTGGACGGTGATAATAATATCAACTTTAAAGAAACCCAACCCATAGTTGAGATGTTTTGAGGATCTCTGGTAGAGAATTAATAATAAAAACTAAAATAAAGAAAAGAGGGTTCCTCTTTAAAAAAAAACCACTAAAAATAGGCCAACCTCTGTTTAAAGATAAACAAGTTGGAATGATATTATTAGGAAGAGTTTGGCGTTTTGTGCAACGGACTTAATTTATTGAAAGTTGAAAAGTTACGTGTCTAAAGCGACACTGCTTCTTATCTGCATCCCAGTGAATCTGGTGGAGATAACAAACACACATTATATCTTTAATCATCTTCCGTCTTTTATCATCAGTAAAATGCGGTACACATATGTTTGTCCAAAAGACTTGGTAGATAAAAGAAATTATACGTTTCAATAAGAAGAAAGTTATTATTTATTATGACAGAAAATATTCATCTCCTTTGCAGAACCGTCTGAAATTCGGAATTTAAACGATAAACCAGATACATCTTGGTTACAGATTTGCCTGTTCTCTGCGAGAACTGTCTTATTTATATAGAAATCAATGCCGCCTATGAGACTGTTATGAAAAATATTAAATATCATTAAACGTCGGCTTGGGACATTTTTCTTGCCGAAACTAGTCATCTGCTTTGACAAAATTGAATGTGTGCGTGTGTGTACATATAACTATATGATATATATATATATAAATATATTGTACATGTTGTATGTGTGTGCAAATATCTGGGTGGTTCTTAAGGAGAAAAGACAGTACTCAATACTGAAAATAATGTGTTACTGGTTATTGGCAGCTAAAACTCATTACTCCAACTTTCTAGTTGTTGATCTTCAGATGAAGATATAAAAAAATTTTTTTAAATAGAAAATATGACAGTCGTTTCAGCAGATGAAATGGAAATATTTCAATATGGACAGAAGTGTTGCGAGCTGGCCGAATCGTTAGAGCATCGGAAGAAGTGTTTGTCATATTTCTTCCGGTCCTTTCCGTTCTGAGTTCAAACTCTGTCAAGGTAAACTTTGCTTTTCAAGCTTTCGGCGTCGATAAAGTAAAGTACCAGTCAAGCATTGAAGTCGATGCAATTAACAAAACCCTTTCCTAAAAACTTGTACCAAAAATTGAACCGATTGATTTTTAATGTTTGACATAACCTTGTCACACAACATTAAAAATGAAAGTGGTAAATGGGATTATGTTGTTTAGGGACAAGAATATAGAGAAATAAAGCGGAAAAGGTCAAGAAGAATTTTTGTCTCACCTAATCCAGTATAAATACAATGCTATTTATTATCTGAGCGTTTGTGCAATAAAGCAATGATTTCGAAAGGTAATTATTGTTTTGTGTAGAGTTTTTCGGAACAATACAATTACAGTTAGGAAAAGATGTTTTATTATTATTGTCAGAGAGTCTTTTTTTTAGTTGAAGTGGCCAAATTTTAACTTTGATTCTGCAAATGATATGTTTATGGTTTGATGGAAACTAAAATGAAACTAAATTAAGAAATTCTCTGGCGATATTTCTTCTTGCATTAAAATTGAAAGTTGGATCACATGGCAGGATATTTTTTGGTATATTCTTACACTTCGGAGAATAGAGCGTAGTATATTTTGTTTTATCAGAAAAATTGTTATTAAGTAAAGCCTCTGATATTTAAGAGATAATATTTGAAATGTATTTTACTAAAATAATGGGATGGTAACTGGAATTCTTGTTTACATGAAATAATTCCTTGTTAGGTTTTCTCTAACGGCAGGGTTTATTCATGCCTAAGTATAAAACGATATTTAAATAATTAACAATATTAAGAAAGCTATCAACTGTGATTCTTAAAACTATAACAGCAGAGAGCTTTAGATCTTTTCTTAGTCAGTCTAACTGAAGGTCATTCATATTATGCGCATTTAGCAGTCCCTCGTCTCTATAAAAACCTCCATTCAAAGTAAACAAATGAAAATTACGATGTTTCATAGTTCCGCGCCATCAAATACCTTCATGGAGAAAGCAAATAATTCGTGCAAGGTAAATGACTTAAGTGCAGCAAACAGTTTCACAACGTTTGTAAGAACACGCACAATCACATATATTGCAAAATCTATGCTATTTTCGAATGGAAAGATTCCGATCAGAACTTGTTAAGTAATTTTTTTTTTCAGAAGTACGACAACTTTAACACAAAATAACTTCTAAAATACAAAATTTTGTCAAAAATGTTAAGAGTAAACCCTGTTCTATGTGACACATTCTACCAGTACCCGAAGTTTCAAAGTGTTTAGTTAAAAAATTTTTTTTAAT
The DNA here is from genome assembly GCF_001194135.2 of Octopus bimaculoides. Taxonomy (NCBI): domain Eukaryota; kingdom Metazoa; phylum Mollusca; class Cephalopoda; order Octopoda; family Octopodidae; genus Octopus; species Octopus bimaculoides. The sequence goes on from NC_068989.1 coordinate 622,937, forward strand.
CTGGCCGTCAAATTGAATAGATCCAGAATCCCATTAAGTGTGTGTGTGTGTGTGTGTGTGTGTCTGTCTGTCTGTGTCTGTATGTATGTATGCTTATGTGTGTGTATATGTGCCTGAAAGTCTTGAACTGAATAGCAAAAGCAAGAAGCATCACTGTGGTCATTAAACTTTCTTGAAAATGTAGCCAAATCACCCTCATTTCACATTTTGGATGTGATATGAGGAACCATAAACCAACATTCACTTTTCTTAACCCTTTCTCCTCTCACTCTTTCTCTCTCCCCTCTCACTCTTTCTCTCTCCCTTTCTTATACACACACACACACACTTTTTCTTTTTCTTTTTGTCCTTTTAAAGATCAGCGCCTGAAGCGTTGGATTCTCCTCGGTCTCCATCTTGCAGCGGAGAATTAATTACACTTTTGTCTTTTTTGCCCCTGAAATTTGAATCTCATTACTCTAGGGGCCGACACGGTCCCTAAGCCAACAGATTACACCGAACTGAACTCATCTCATTACTTTTTCTATCTAGAATAATGTGTTCAGCTTCACCAGTAATTAACACGGGGAAGAGGCAAAATATTACTCCTTGCATTGAAAAGTGGGAGGACGTTGTTTATGTGTAGATGTGCGGGTATATACGAGCGAGTGTGTGTGTGTGTGTAGTCGGAGACATTAAACAGAGAGAGAATCGAGGTGTAGGGAAGGAAAGAGGGATGAAAAAGAGATGCAACAATGAGAGTCAGGTAAGTAAAATAGGAGGAATATGATAACTTAAGCCCAGCAAAATGTTTCTTATTAGTATATGGATATTTATTATTTATCTGTATGTATCTATGTATGTATGTATGTATGTATGTATGTATGTATGTATGTATGTATGTATGTGTGTATGTATGTATGTATGTATGTATGTATGTAATGTACGTGTGTATGATGCCTGCATATGTATAAATACATTTATATATATATAAATGTATGTGTGTGTGTGTATATATATATACGTTTGCATGTAATATATGTACATATATACAAATGCACCCATATATATATGTCTAAATTACGTGTTCGAATAAGTATGAGTATATACAAATATATATTCATACATATAAACACGCATACACACATACACACATTTATATACGCATACATATATACACACACACACACGCATACATACATATACGAGCGTGTGTGTGTGTGTGTGTGCGCGCAAGCTGTGTACATGCACGTATACACACGTGGGAGATAAAGCAGGGGATAACAACGCGAGTGACTGCGAAGAGAATTGGTAAGGAGAGATGAGCGATGATGATGATGATGTCGTTGTGGTCGGCATCAGGAAATGGAATTTAATGTAAAACATATGGCGAGCGAGTGGAGATGATGTTGGTTGCTGCGTCCAGATAGCAAGAAGACACGGTGGGGAATCAGTGGGGAAAAAAGAATGAAGGTAACATCAGGAAAACCGGCCGACCGCAGATGTAGTCGGTATTCTACACATGACACACACACACACACACACACACACACACACACACACACACACACACA
>NC_068989.1:624499-631999 GCF_001194135.2 Octopus bimaculoides
ACACGCACAAGAAGTACGGACACACACACACACACACACACACACACACATACTTAAGACACACATACATAATACAAACTGACAGACAGGCAGTCAGTGATAATCTTGCCATTCTCAGAGAAGAATTAATTTTTCAACACTGTGTCTCGAATTATGGAGTGCATGAAATTGGCAAGGAAAGGGGTTGGAGGTGGACAGCGAAGGATTCCGTTTCGAAACAACATTTACCCAACCAATGTTTCGTATGGGCTGCTGGCATTGACGATTTGGATAGACCTGTTGTTGATGATGATGATGATGATGATGATGATGATGATGGACATGCTGTTGATAATAATGCTGTTGCAGCTACTGATGATGATGATGATGATGATGACGATGATGATGATGACGATGATGATGATGATGATGACGACGACGACGACGGTGATGATGGCAGTTGTGGTGACGGTCGTGTTGAGTGTATTTCTGGTGGTTTCTGTTGTGACGTTGGGAGTTGTGCAGTGCAAAAAGTGGTAAAGAGATGCATGGTTGGGGGCTGGACGTTGTTTGGAATTAAGTGTGTCAGGCCGAGCCATCGAAACAAAAATGCAGCGAGAAAGACAGAAGAATAAAACAAAACAAAAAGAAAACTAGGTTTATGTGAAAGATCAAACATACATAAACACATAATAGTTATGATAGAGCGGAGAGGGTGGTGTGTGGAAGATTAGTTCTAGAAGATAATAATGGCAGATGTGAATCAGACGGTGTGTGTGTGCGTGTGTGTGTATTGTCTGAGAGTCGCAGCTGGGCGAATGGTTAGAGTGCTGGCATCACCAGCAGATGGGTCGAGGGTTCGTATCTTCATCACCTTCACATTTTCACTTTGCTACATCAATCTATTTAGTATTTAACACGCCAAAAAAAATAAGATCTTTTACTCAGTGGTTCTCAACCATTTTTTCTCTATGGACCCCTTTATTCCTATTCTGTTCTGGTGGACCCCCATAGCAATTCAATGTCTAAAAACTAGTTTTATAGACCTTTTCTAAATTTCTATTTTGTTCTTCACACAATAACTCGTGTAAGTTGCTGTAAATTGCACGCCGGATGTTTGAATTCACTCTGATCATACACATTCCAGTGGAATTTTGAAAAGTTGAATATTACAGGGGATTCGTACAATCGATTCATTTTGCGATAAAATACCTAATAAGAATTCTCAGTGGAAGGTAAATAAAATAAATATGAAACACACTTCGATTCCTCCTGTTCCCTCTATACAGCTATTCCTAATTTCCATTCCTTCACTTTGGGATTTACTTGATTCTCGATTCTTCACTTTTACTTCACTCGGTTCAAAAGCCCCACAGTAATAAGAAGTCTGCAATTCTACCCTCAACACTTGTGCTAAATCACTGCCTTCAAATAACCCACCCTTAATTCACACAAGATAATTTCCATGCTTCTACCAATGCATAAGAGCATTACATGTCTGACAGTGTTAGAATTTCATAATCTTTGGAATTTCTCCATTTTATTGTCTTTTTATTACTTAATAATCTTTACAGACAATCTTTAAACGTACAATTTTTTTTTTAAATACGCAAAAGCGAACACAAAATCATTTGCAATATTTCACATTTCGAAGGTGGCAAACTGACAGAAACGTTAGGACGCCGGGCGAAATGCTTAGCGGTATTTCGTCTGTCTTTACGTTCTGAGGTCAAATTCCGCCGAGGTCGACTTTGCTTTTTGAGCAGGGATTTTGATGGGACGTGAAGTAGAGGGGACAAGGTGATTTTTTTTCGTGGATAAGAGAGTAGGTTCATGGTTAAGGAAGAGGTCGGTTAGCAGAACAGAAGGGCGTATTGTATAGCACATCGCAACATTCCAATGTAGAAGCGTCCAGCCAGCTAAAGATTTATTTAAATAACCGAAACAGCGATGAGATCTGGTGTATTCCTGATGATCTCCCAATTGTTTTTAATTTTAATGAATTGTATTGGTGTGTGTATTCTTGTGTGTATGTGTGAGTGTTTGTGAATATGAGTGTCTGTATGGGTAGGGGATACACAATTCGTGTTTGACTCGCCCTGCTTTTTTTTTTTTTTGCCAGAATTAGTCACTTAAGACTAACTACATCTGTTAACAACCACTTTCCTATTGAGGGTTATATTTTACGAGTCATTTTTGTATGTATGCATGTATGTATGTATTGTATGTTTAAATGTATGCATGTGTGTATGTTTGTATGCATTTATGTATGTATTTCTGTATGCATGTATGTATGTTTGGAGGGCTGGCTGGATGGGTGCATGTATGTATCACTCCGACAATCTATATATTTATCTTTTTCAAGATGCTTATATAATCTTTATCTATGAGCTCATCTATCCTTTTATATGTATGTGTGTGTGTGTGTGTGTGTGTGCGTGTGTGTGTATGTGTGCGTGCGTGTTGTTTCTCGTACCATCTGTCTGCATATCTACATATATTTATATAACCTTTATATTATTTTTCTTTTCTGCATCAGTATAAAAATAAAGTATTCAAAAAAGAATGCGATGATTTTAAAAAGTAGCCATCATTGTTTGCAAAACTCGGCTAACCAAAAGTGAATGAGATAACAGAAAATGTTAGGAATGTCTTTAAGCTATTTATTACCTTCTATTTATGAAGTAAAACTTATCTTTAAAACTATTTTTGTTAATGATTAGCGTTTATGTCCGACAATCCGGCTTTTGACTTACTTCCGGTCCAGTTTCGTTAACGCTTGCGATAAAAAAAAAATGTGAAATTTTCGAGAAATGAAACATGCCAGATAAATGTTAGAATAAAAGCGTTGAAATTATAAGGTGGGTGGTCTATTTGATAATGTCAAATTTTAAAAAGAAGTTGAGAAAATGTCAACTAGTTGTTGTTGCTGTTGTTGTTGTTGTAGTTAATTTACTTCATTGATATATTCATCTTAATGTTCGTTACAAGACATAAGTAAATAAATGCCAACATTTTGTGCCACATTCAAACATATCTGTCTCTTGTATTTTATTATATTCTGAGGCAGGATTTATAGTTGCAAGCTTCGTTCTTTGTTATTTTGCGCCTCAACGACTGAGGTTAAGCTCAATCTTAAAAAGACAGAATAGAATATTGAAAAATGAAGTAAAGATATCGAAAATAAGCGGATAAACGGAATTTTACAGAAATTGAAACAAGGAAGACAAATATGTTTGAAGTTTGCTGTCGTACCCACTAAAGCAGCAAATTTTGTTCTGGTGTCCTTATTTAGCCCTAGGTCGGTGAGTAAGCTTATGATCAAAAACATTCCAGCTAAAGCCATTCCATTTATTTTATGCCTTGGATTATCTGTCTTTCCACTTTTAAAATGATAGGTTGTGATTTGAGGAATATTTCGTTGGTATTTCGGATCGGGCGATCCTCTTGGATCGGGCGATCCTCTTGGATCGGGCGATCCTCTTGGATCGAATTTTGTCTCTTTTCTAAACAGCAACTGAGAAATAATTTAAAGTTAGACATAACATTAACGGAATATTCTCGTACTGTCAGATTATTTTACAGTTCCATAATAGAATTATCCCAGTTATTTTGGATTTTTATCACCTTTCGGAATAGACCGACACTAGTAACGTTCGTCCTAAGTTAATTGTTTGTGCATGCACACATGTCTTACAACCAACGCACAAAAGAATAAAATGGACGCTCAAGGTTTTCAAGATGAAATCGATTTTTTTTAATTGGAGGAATTGTGAAATTTCATTAATTTTTTTTTTTTTTAAGAAAACATATTTCCTTAGGTGGTCAATGTGGTATTTAAGTGATAGTTATTAGCATGCATGTGTACACACTTAGCTATAAAAAAAAAGAAAAGAAAAATTTTGTACACTCATAGGAATAAATAGACGGAGTATTGAACACGAGATCATGAAGAAATACATCATTTAAAGATGCGAAGAAAACAAAAAAATAAGGAATGTGAAAAAAAAAAAATAGAAAGATAAAATTATCATTTCCAAGATAATATAATTTGACATGGTGGTGCATGATGGGTTTGTTTGTTTTTTGTTTTTTTTCTATGCAAATTTATAAACAATAACAGAAATGGTTCATATGTTTACTTCTCAGAAAAGCCAAGAAAAAGGAAACTGTCGTGTTAGTCGCTTCGGTATCGTTTCCGCTCAAACTTTATTTCTTTCCCACAAGGGAAAATGGAAAATGTTTAAACCTTATCAGGAATCTTAACTCAAAATTCAAAAGCCATATTTTAAGTAGTTTATTCAACAATCTTTATATGTTTTATCTTGTAAGTATAAATGTCTAAAATAATAAAACACTCGCAACTATCTACAACTGGGTCGAAATATCAGTAGACATTATTACGTTCTAATTATAAAGAAATGATTTCAAAACTGTCAGATCTCGAGGGGCAGATACAAAAGTTATTCCTTTTTTTTAAACGGCTGTAGTCTATTAAGAGATGGAAACACATAAGAATGCTGCCGCTGCTCTGTGATAGCTTGGGAACTGAAAATGATGTTTCTATACGACGAAGATTCTGTGTTTATCAAAGTAAACGCAGAACTGTTATTCATTTCTTTTCTATGTCAATAAGTTACAAATCTTCTGTGGATCTTAATGGCCGTCACGCGGTTTATATCATTTGTCACCAACCGCTCTTGTCATCTCTTAGTATACAAAAGTTTTCATTATTACAAATTGTAATATTCTGAGTTCAATTCCCATCAGGGTTGATAATTTTTTTTTATCTTCTGCTTCGATTTTTATAGGATATATCCTATATTTCTTTTATCGATTTCAGTCTTTGAACTTCGATCAAGCTGGGGAACTGCTTTCAAGGATTTTATGCGTGGTCTGTGATTTCATGAGCAAATTGGGCACAGCACTGTTGGTTAGCAAAATATAGCTCCCCTGTTTACAAGAAAGCTATATCAAACAAACTTACAACGCATTTCGAGTTTATCTGAAGTAGAGCTGTTCTGCCGTCTGTTTCAGGTTGTACGGATTTTGATAAGCTTCGAAGAAAGGCCTGCAATGCGTTTGAAACCATTTCACTAAGGTAGTTAAGTCATCCTGTTCAATTTACTCTCCTCTAAAAGTAAGTAAACCAATGATGTTTGCAGATGGCAATCCTCTGACAAGCTAACACTTAGTTTCGAAACTATTTCACTCCGCTTCGTTAAAGCTACTGATATTCTACACAAAGATATGAACGTCGCAGTTCTTTACCCCCTCCTTTATAAATATAGAGAATTGTGTTCAAGTTAAACTTGTAAAGGCCATCCTAATACATAAAGAGGGGAGGCGAAGTGATTATTCCACGAGTTGACGGCGACAAATTACAACTAGTTATATATTTATCAGATTCGGAAACAACCTCGGCAAATATAATGTCTTTCTTCCACGTAAAAAAAAGGAAAAAAAGAAGTCAAAATGAAAACAACAGCACCGTCACGACTATCACAACCAATCTTAAGACTATCACAACCAAATCTCAACAGCATTTGTGATCAAAGTGAAGGGAAATGGTAACTGAAAGCGGAATGCGAATTCGGATCACAAGGAGTTTTAACGCGGGTGTTTTGAGTCTGAAGAAGTTTATTTCAAAGAAATAAATTGAACAAGAAATAAAAATGTAACTTCGTCCACCTCCTCCTCCTCCTACTACTACTATTCTTCTTCTTCTTCTTCTTCTTGCTTTAAAATGTTGACATTTAAAATGTCAGTTGGTTAATAGTTTTTAATTAACTGTTCTTATCTACTTCACTCACTGGATGTCTCTCATCATCACTTCAATTCACCGCTCTATTCAGGAAAAGAAAAATATTTCATTGTGGTCGCTGAAGGAGACGAAGAACTAAATAAAATACGACACTTGAATTATTTAATGACACGAAAATAAATAAAACACACCTTCAGCTCCGCTTTTCATATCCTGACGATAAATTCAGCTTCTGTTCAGTGACTCTCATCACTTAATTTCATCGCTATTTAAAACACATATCTACCATTGTCACGCCATAGAACTGCATCTTCAGATTCAATAATACGGAATAGAATTATCTTTCGAAGTTTTTGCCTGTGATTGTAAACAGAGAAAAAGAGTAAGAATCCCTAGAATTTAGGTTTCAGAAATCCCTGCTACTGCTGGCCTCAACAATATTCTCACAAGAATACAATTTATAAGAGAAGCTATAGAGGATGAAATTGGCTAAGTTCTAGCTTGAAACTGATTAAGAATATGATTGATAGTTCATCGCTCTCTGAAGTATGAAAGGCAAATCAAGTCCAACTTCAATTTAAACCAAAAACAAAACTCTGCCCGTCATTTCTATTACTCAATCGCCCGCATTTGATGCAATAATAATTTCTTTTCACTGACATAAAGAGAAATATATTCAATTGATCTTTAGGAATATAATATTGGTTTCAAATTTTGGCACAAGGCCAGAAATTTGGAGGGAGGGTGCTAGTTGATTACATCGACCCAGTGTTTAACTGGTACTTAATTTATCGACTCCCGAAAGGATGAAAGGCAAAGTCGACCTCGGCAGAATTTGAACTCAGAACGTGCAGACAGACGAAATGCCGCTAAGCATTTTTCCCGGCGTGCTAACTTTAGGAATATAATATCGACATGTATTTTAACAGCCACTGAAAGAGAAAAAATCGAACCAAACGAAATTTACGCTTGAAAACAATAACGTATTGAACTATATGAACAATCGAGTCTACTCGCCTCAGATGTCTTGCAATGAGATCGAACCCAAGACATGAGAACTGCGAAGCTAACCAAATGTCCATGCATATTCTCTCATACACATATATACAAACGAACACACGAACGTACATACGTAGATGCATACACACTCACTCAGATATATGAATATATATTTACATACGCACATACAACACAATCATGCATGTTTGTATGTATACATAAATGTATGTATGAACGCGCGCGCGTGTGTGTGTGTGTGTGTGTGTGTGTGTGTGTGTGTGTGTGAAGCATCGTTGTTTCGAGCTGCAGTTGTAGGCTTGCAACAGATGGGAGAAGCTACGAAAAAACAGACGGATGACGACTGGGCCAGGGTAGATGTATGCGTTGATGTGTGTAAGAAAAGGATGCGGAGGTGGGAGGGAGGAGAGGAGGTGGGAGGGAGGAGAGGAGAAGGGAGGGCAGTGGGAGGAGTGGGGTCGTTATGGTAAAGAGTTCAATTAAAGTCATTTTCTGTTTTTGTTTTCGAAAAACTCATCTGCGAATTCCTCAGAACGAAAAAGACTAAGAACAACAGTGTCAAGTTTGAATTGGACATCCCGTTAAAAACCAACTCAGCACAGGCAGATGTTAAAAATGGACGAGTTTCACCCATCGAACGGTCATGGGGCAGAGAAAACAAACAGCCGAGTTGGCGCTTCTTTTTATTCTATTTTTGTTTCTTCTTCAATTTCGGTGTTGTTTTCTTTTCTTTTTTTAGA
>NC_068989.1:633416-635633 GCF_001194135.2 Octopus bimaculoides
GAGAGAGAGAGAGAGAGAGAGAGAGAGAGAGAGAGAGAGAGGGAGAGAGAGAGAGAGAGAGAGTAAACTGTTGTACTTAATAGAAAAGAGTATGAGAAGTAAAGTGAATTGCGTTGCCGAGGTTACCAAATCTATTAATTTTCACTTAAGCCATTGACGCCTTTGAGAATGGCATGAACAACACATGACCTCATTCAATTTCCTTAATAAATGTGAAGTGTTTTACGTGTGAAATAATTATAGAGATACATGTATTAATTTCTATTTTTTCTGAGAAATTAATTATTAATTAAATTTCTACTTCTCATCTGATGTACATCGTTGTCTCTTGTTACAGGAAGTTGACTGCTGACAGAATTGGTGTCACGATTGGTAGAAATAGAAACGGATGAGCAACACCCGCAGCTAATAAATAACAAGAATTTGTGACATTTTCTATTTTATTTATTGTCTTTTAATAATTTAAATTAGATCACCTATAAGAGAGAAGTCAATGCAGGGTTACCGCTGAGAAAGCGCGCCCCATTTCTTTATTCAAGCAGGCAAAGCATTGCCACATAAGATGACTTTAGAAAATAATTTATGGTTGTCATTTAGTTTGAAGTCTTCTTTGAATGAGAAGACGTTCCAGCCATAAACAGACCATAATCTTCAGGCGTAGATGGAACTGCATTACTCAGTGTGTCCTCATTTTAAAAATGATCAAGCAGGACTTGAGATAAACTTACCCACTATTTCTAGTCGGTCGAGAAATCATGTAGAGGCACCTTCCTTGGTTCACTATCTTCAAGATGAATGTTAAGAGCGCCCATAAAGAGGTGAATTCGCATTAAGTCGAGTTTGCGATGCAGTTTCGATTTAAATTAAAGACATTTCAGTGATTTTTGCAGAGACACGCAGCTGAGAATAAACCGCATCCTTCGGTATGTTCCCCAATACCTTGAAAATTAATCACATCAGGAACTTCGGGTGGCGACTCAGAAGGCCCACACTTGACGATAATTTCTTCGGTGTTAGGAGAATGAGTGATAAATAACTTTGGTCAAGTCTTGGAATTTGTCAATTAGAGATAACTTATCCAAATTATATGCACTTAAATTCTAAACAGGCGTCAGCTGTAAAGTAAAGCGCTCTCCACAGAAACACTTGAAAAGATCGACCGTCGATTCGAACTGGTGGACCCTGAGCTATTGATCTTGTATTATGCGTATTCAACCACTTCGCTTTTATTTAGTTTTATCTCTCAGTCATCTCGTATATATTGGCATGTAGTAATAGTAGTAGTAGTAGTAGTAGTAGTAGTAGTAGTAGTAGTAGTAGTAGTAGTAGTAGTAGTTACCCCAATACCAGCGACTTATATTGTTCTTGGTGTTCTAGTCGCTCTCAGTGGCTGTTGTTCTTGAGGCCATTGTTGTTTAATCCTCATCGCCATCTTCTCAAGTCTTTTGTATTTTAATACTCATTATCGTTCCTCTTATCCAGTTCCAGATCACCCACGATTAAAGCTATTCCCGACGAGATCATCCCGTCTCTTTCCGAGACACATTTCTCACTGAACCACATTAATTAATGTTTGCTTTTGCTAAGATTGCAGAGTGTTGTTATATGAAAGACAGTTGGCTTCCATTTTAGCAAGTCATGTGACTACGTAGGGGCTCTTTTCATGGCTTCACTGTGGTCGTCGTCGTCGTCGTTCTAAACCATTCGAAAATTCACAGGAAAGATTTCCTTTCATTAGTTAAAAGTTTAATCAAAATTGCTGCATTAACTAGAAAAATTAGAAATAAAATTAACGTAGAAATATTTTTAAAAGAGAAAACCCGACTCTTGCCGCTGTCTGCCTCCCTTTTACTAGATGTCACATTAGACAGGATATTCACTAGGATTAAATAAACATCAAGAAAGCTCACTTCATCCACCCGAACAGGAAACTATAGCCCATTTTAATTAACAATCCATAATGTCTAAGCGATCAACTGATTCGTTAAACAAATTAAGCCACCCACTCTGTGTGGGGGCGTGTACAGAAGCATATGTCTATATGTCTATCCATCTACCTCACTCACTCTCATACATACATACATACATACATACATACATACATACATACAAATATACATACATGCATGCACTCTTGTCAAACTTGTCTGAAGAAGCGGCAGCGCGCTGGGGAAAGTCCAGAGCAACAGATTACTGGATTGGCTTTAATTACACACA
>NC_068989.1:636046-637544 GCF_001194135.2 Octopus bimaculoides
TATATATATATATATATATATATATATATATATATATGTATACACTCTGTGGCAGGTTTCTGCTTCTGTTCGAACCATTTCGCTAAGAGTTCAAGTGTAGAATCACAGACTAATTATATGGCCATAAAAGGCACGAGCGCTCACGTAAATTTTTATCATCCAATCAGTATCGGCTGGCATGTAGCAATTAACATCGGCGACATAAAAAAAAAAAAGACATGTGTAAAATTTCCACCAAATTGCATTTCCGAAGGTCTCAGAAGTTTTGTCTTGAACTATAAAACGCTGGATTTTCGAACCTACGAGTTACCGTAAACTCTATACGGAACTCTGGCGTTTTGTTCCAATAAATATGCTCTCACTCCTTTCTACTTGTTCTTGTATACCATATTCTGTATACAATGTTTGCCAAAGAAATCAATCCGGTGCTGTAATGTCGACATTCATATATACTTATATACATACCAGCGTCTTTCTATATAATTTTCTGCTTCATTCTGTTTACAATAATAATGTACATATGCCACATAACAGTATTAACCAATCATTATAGTTATCTTCCATACTGCAAAGCTTTAAGTATCACACACATCCTTGTAGAAATGTCTCTCAACATTAATTTACTTGTGCATATGTAATGCATAAACCATTTAAAATAATATATGGAAACGCATATCAGATATTGTTGTCTCATTCTTGTCTACGACGCAGCCTTTTGCCGTCCTCCCATTAACCAATGACAGTGCAATGAGTGACCTAACAATACGTGTGTGCGTGCTTGTTTGGTAGACCTCGAAAAGGCGTATAAATGCGTGGAGAACTTCGCAAAAGTTTGGGGTTAATGGGCAACTACTGGTTGCTGTGAAGTCCCTATACTAATTCCCAGCTACTTCTGACCAAGGAAACGGTGTTAAGTCGAAACCTTTCGATGTCAGTGTTGGACTTGGGAAAGGGTGCATTTAGTCACCTCTCCTTTTCATAATTTTTTTTACATGCACAGCCTTTGAGGAGTTGGTATTAAATCTGGAGGCTGTAGGATCAATTGGCTGATATTTGCAGATAACATGGTGCTGCTTGGCTCATCAGAAGGTGATTTCCAACATGAACTGATTTGGTTCACGGGCAAGTACTGCAAGACATGGATGAGAAATAGCATCGCGAAGACTGAGACATTAGGTCTCTTAAGAAAGCATTCCCAGTGCACACTGCATGTTAGTACAGCATCACTGAGAAAAATGGGGAAGTATTCACGAGTGACTGGATGCAGGAAGGTGAACTAGATGATTAGAGTTGCAAATAATCAACTGTTCAAAAACGTATCTGGATATATTTTCAGCAGATAAATTAATCTTATACTTTCGTTAAAAATAAAACCGCGTTATTTCTCTCTAACGATCTCAGCGAACGTAAAATAGCGTCATAAGATCGTTTAATAAGATCGAACATTAAAACATATAGCGGTTTGTTACATATATATATATATATATATATATATATA
>NC_068989.1:637954-638686 GCF_001194135.2 Octopus bimaculoides
ATATATATATATATATATAAGCACATACATTTCCAGAGGTAAGCAAACCTCTACATAGAAGAAAGCAATGAGAAAGTAGTTGTGATGGAAATGGAGATGCCAACCAGCGTCAAATGCGTGTGTTTATGGGAAGGGGGCGTGGTGCACGCGAGTATATATAACATCTGTGCATACACATGCACATACATGGCACACAAACACAAAAAACACATGAATAAATCGTGAATGCCAACCGGAAGTAGACCACTTCCTGCCAAAATTTAAATATATATGCATGCTCTTCAACTTCAATATGGCATTTTCTTAATAATATCTATGCCTTTACATCTTATAAATATATGTTTATCTATTTCATTATGTATCTATGTATACACTCATACACATATACATTACATACACACACACATACATTACATACATACACACATACATACATACATACATACATACATACATACATGCATACATACATACATACATACATACATACATACATACATGCATGCATACATACATACATACATACATACATACATGCATACATACATACATACATACATACATACATGCATGCATACATACATACATACATACATACATACATACATGCATACATACATGCATGCATACATACATACATACATACATGCATACATACATACATACATACATACATACATGCATGCATACATACATACATACATACATGCATACATACATACATACATACAT
>NC_068989.1:638796-646645 GCF_001194135.2 Octopus bimaculoides
ATACATACACACATACATACATACATACATACATACACACATACATACATACATACATACATACATACATACATACATACATACATACATGCATGCATACATACATGCATACATACATGCATACATACATACATACATGCATACATGCATACATACATACATACATACATACATACATACATACATGCATACATACACGCATGCATACATACATGCATGCATACATACATACATACATACATACATACATACATACATACATACATACATACATACATACATACGAGTGGTGAGGCTGAACATTTCCTGGCTTTGGGTGAAAGAAAATACAGGAGAATCAGATTATTATGATTTTATTCGAAATATTCCATTCTCAGATTCTCACATTTATGGCAGCGGTCCTTCAGTTTTTCTATATCATGTAAAAGTACTCGAAAGGATGGGCCTCCAACCAGGCCTTTCGCGACGCCCCCTCGTACATACATATACGCATAGATACATACATACGTGTGTGTATGTGTGAGAGAGAGATCACCGCTTGACAACCGGTGTTTCTGTGTTAACGTCCCCGTAACCTAGAGGTTCGGCAAAAGAGGTCGGTAGAATAAGTATCAGACTTAAAAATGAAAAATACCATTAACTGTTGCTTGCTCAAAATCTGTTGCAATTATGTTTGGTAATAACGTGAGATCTATGGATTTCAGTTCTGAGACAAATTTGATGTAACTCATTAGTTCTTCTGACTTTTGAGACATAGACAAGACGAAAATCGTTGCCATTCGTGGTTACGTGTGTTGTATAAAACTGATTAATGGTGAAACCGTTTTAAAAGAGCCGGTTTCTAACCTAGATCCAATTTCAACAATACCAACAAGGTATATATGCATGTATGCATGTATGTATATATACGTGCAGATTTTTATGTTTTGTTTTATGTATGACTTCTCATGCATATAGTTGCATGTCTAGACATGCTCATATATATTCAAATGATAAACTTCTGGAAAGTTTTACAGATTTTTACAGTTCCAGTGATGGATTGGATCTGTAGTCTTTGAATTTGCTTTCTCCTCTCTGATTTTGAGAAGCCTAATTTCTCAAGATTTGTATGGTATTTAGGCAGTGTGTTACATATCCCAGGGCCCCAATAATTACAGGTATAAACATGAACTTGTAATCTGGATAGTGTAGCAGCAGATTTCTCAATAGTTTAGCGTAGTTATTCTCTTTTTCCCTGATCTTCAGCTTTATGTTAACATCCGCTGGGCAGCTGATTTCCACAACTGTACACTGTTTCTCTTCTCTATCCCAAACCATTATATCAGGTCGATTGTGTTTACGTTTTATTGAGGTTTTCATTGGGACATTCCACCAGTATTCTTTTTTATTATGAGTGGCTATGGCTTCCACCATGCTGTGAGTTCTTATTTCTTCGTTGTTGGGGTTATCCTTTCGACGGATCTCATTATACAGTGACCTAGCTACAACATCATGTCTCATCAGCAGATAATACCGTGATGACATTTTCGAATGCTTATGAGGTAGGTGATATCTTCAGTGTGAACTCCACAAAGTCTGCATCGGTTGTCACATTTTACAGCTTTTCCAGCATCTCTATCCCTTTTGTGCATCAGGTGTTTGGTTGATATTTCCTGTTCTGGGATTGCAAACGCATACCCTTCAAAGTGGGAAGTAGTAATCTGGCGATTGGTCCATAATATGTATGCATGTATGTATGTGTGTATGTGTGTATGTATGTGTGTGTTTGTATGTATGTGTGTTTGTATGCATGCGCGTGTGTATGTATGTGCGTGTTTGTATGTATGTATGTGCGTGTTTGTACGCATGCATGCATGGCCCGTTGTCTTCTCGTTGTTTACAGAAGTGATGTATACGAGCATAGACTACCTATTGACACTCAAACCGACTGAGCTACTTACTGAACGTCTTATCCATGGATACAACTCAGTACCACTGATAAGATTCGAACTATTGACAGTTCGTTTAGTTGTTCCCATCCACTCAGCTCAATGCAACTCTGATAGACAGTCTCGTGATTATTCCATCTGTTCCACGAAACTAGACTACTACTACTACTACTACTACTGCTGCTGCTGCTGCTGCTACTACTGTTGCTGCTGCTGCTACTACTATTAGAATGCCAACAGTAAGAACTCTAATATACACAAGTACAAAACATTTAAAATATTAAGCCCATCTTAATTACTTTTCAGCGTCTCTAGGGACACATCCCTCCTAATGACAAAAACAGAATTGTTTGCTTTCAAATTTCAAAGAAAAAATATGCATAAAAATACATCCAAAACAAACACAAAAACTAAAACCACCAGCCCCACCACCACCACCACCCTCACTGTGTGTCGAACTCATTAACCCAGTCAGCCATTTTCCCCTCCAATTTATTTTATCTTGTTTCAATCATTTACATTGTTTTTTCCCCTTCTGTCTAAATACAAAATACTAGCTTTTCCCTTCACACACGTTGAAGCTTTAACTGAAGTCGCAGCGTTTAATGAAAACCTCCTCGATTTCACTTGATTACGGTCTCTCACTTGGCCATGGCTACAAGCCTTCAATTCTCGCCAGTAAACGAGCGAGAATAAATGTTGCCTGATTGAAGAAACATAAGTGTGTCTCTAGAAAAACGTGTGTACATGTGTGTGTCTACATATATATCTATATATATATATATAAACAGAGAGGGGGGAGAGAGAGAGAGACAATGTTAGTTATGGCCGGTTCATAGGATTACCCAAGGTTTCGCATCCATAAAACGCTTAGCTTTATATACGTCTTGTCAGACCCTAATGGTCGGTGGCTATAACCTCTCTTCAAATTGAAGGGAAAAAAGGCCTCGTGGCTAGTTTTCGAACACACAGAGGTCAAGCGCATGGGATTGTCTCCCTAAGACCACTATTCGGAATCCCAGGATTTCAGTAGGAATCGGCTGAAGCATAAATAAGGTCCGAAGACTTCCATCTTGGAATTTAAGATGTTCCCCGGGTCGAAGGAGTTCTTTAATAACCCTCGCCCGTTCCGCTATGCACAGCTCACAGCATTTGCTCCCGTTGATGTAGGGACCCGATTTTTCTTGAAGTTTACATGTGAAATCCCTTCGTCCTTCAGGCGCCACATGTGACTGACCACGAACGTGGCATAACGTTTTTCCGGGATCCTAAACGAGGATTTGTCGTTGGAGAGGTGCTGCTTGGAGGTGTTTCCTGAACATCCAATGTATTTCCGAATATTGCTGTTGGAGTCACTGTTTCTGTTAATGCTGTTGACGCTGCTACTTCCGTTGTTGGTGCTGCTGGTGTCATATGTGCTGCCATAGGGAACATCATCGGTGGCGAAGTTGGTGTTGATGCTGTTGTTGGTGTCTCCGTTGGTGCTGCTATAACCATCGTCGTTGTTGGAGTTGTTGTCAACGCTATTGTTGTTGTTGTTGTTGTTGTTGTCTAGCATTATCAACAGTGATGGTGTTGCTATTTCTGCTACAGCCGTAGCTGCTGGAAAAGTTACTGCTGCTACTAGGGTCAGATACTACCTCAGCCTTGTATACGACCCCCTCAGGTCTTGGGGTCTAACATACATTGCACGCCAGCACATGCAAAAATCTCCCATTCAATGGTTTTCGCCATTTAACTTACCGCCAAGAACGCTAAGATACGCTTCTTCATTTAAAACATGAAAGAAGCCTTACTTTGTAGTTTTATAGAAATCATTAATATGAAGATCCAGACCTTCAACAATACCCCGGGGACATTGTCAAAATCCATCGACCGAAAAAATTCAGTAGCATAGCTTGAGGGAGTAAACAAACCCAACAGACCTCTCGATGACACGGGGATAAAAGTGAATTGGCTACTACCTTAGAAGGCTTCAGCACAATACCGACAGGCAGCCTTTCGGGTGATACCCCCCCCCCCCCCCCCACCGAGCAAAGGAAGAGAGTAAGATCAAAGAAATCCAGCCGATGTAATTCATAGAATGAAGTGAGAAGATCTAAATGGAGGTAGAGGTAATTGGCGAGTAAATGCCAAAATGGGAAAAGATAGAGAGAGAGATTGTTAATGGCCGATACTCTAGCAAGGACCAAGGGTTTTGGTCAGTGGGTGATATCTACGAATTTGCAGAATCTAAGATTCAATCCTTTCCTCAACTCAGGTTGCGCCTGCGATTCCCCTTTAGTAATAGTAGCCATTTGTCCCTTATTTACATTATTATAATGAAGAAGAAACCATTTTCGCTACAGAATGCCTTAGTTTTCTCTATAACCTTACAAACGAAGCCATAGATGTCTCTTTGAACGGACAACATCACGTGACTCAGCGAGAGCGTTCCTCATCTGGCAAAGAAATCATTCGACATAAATAACAAACGAAAATGCACTTGGTGACATTTCTTCGTTGTAATATTGCTGAATTCTATCTAAAAAAAAAAAGGATTATTCCTAATGGACTCCCATCCCATTTAGTAATCAGAATTAGATTAGTGGAGAATTAATTATCTCCAGAAAATATCGGGTCGTATCGGTGCTTTCACACTTATTGGTTTTAACATCGTTATTTCCCGAAGAATGCAACCCTAAGCAATAAGCCCCCACTCAGAACATCATTAAAAACTAATAATATTAAATAATGATTTCATTATTTGCCTCACGGGCAACAAGTCATTATAATTCAGTACAATACAGTTCAGTATAATACAATGATGCAAAACAACAAAATATAAACAAAAAATTGCATATATACATATATACACGAACACATATACACACATAAACACTTATATATACACATATATACATGATATATATATATATTTAAAGTAGTTTAGAGCCATTTGGCGTCTTCTTTCAGCATGTACTTGTGTACTTACTTGCTTGCCCTGAATATATATATATATATATGTATATATATATATATATATATGTATGTATGTATGTATGTATGTATATATATATATACATACATACATATGTATGTATGTATGTAATATGTATAATATAGGTGCTCTTAAGTTAGATATGTCTAACTTAATGGCCAAAACCTATCCAAGTAGAGTGGAACGGCGCCCGATGGGAGTTTTCGTCTTCGACAATTTCTCTTGCTCAGAATTTGGAAAATCATGTGACTGATGACGTGATTTTCTCGTACATTTCTGGTTAAATTTGTCCCGTAGCACGAGGAGAGTGAGCTAGGTCTGCGAATTTGTTTCTCTTCATAATACTAATAATGCCCATTAGGAAATCAATGGGCATCACATACGTCTCGCTCCCGTTGTGAATCTGAATCATTGTATTTAATCATAAGAAATAATGATTTACTGATCACTGTGGTCAAGTGTCGCTGTATATCATATCTCCCAGCAGCCAGTAATGGCGGTGACCTCGTTTTCAATTCTAATTAATAACTGGAATTTCATTAACGGTAATAAACCATCGCGTAGGACATGTATATCATGCAATCGTCTCTATTATAAATCTATGGCCAGAGCCAAGATATGAAATCAATATTACAAGACATTTATTTTAAAATTAATAAGTTTTGATAGCAATTTACAAGGACACTAAATGTCGCGACAACAAGTCTACGATTTGATTGTTCTTTCCATAGTTGAAGACGGTGTGCCTATAAAAACCATTTGATTGCAAATGTAATTATTACTGGAAACAATACACAGCAACTCATGAATTAATCTTATATTAGCTGTATTTAGCCTGACTCTAAAATAATTAGGTGGTTATATAACCGTTGAGGGTCGGCACTAATTACTGAAAGATCGTGCTTTCTATCTTGTGTGAAGTTGCAGTGAGATCCACGCATGATCTTTTTAAGAAGCATGCGATTATTTGGAAATAAGTTGCTCTACCTCGGCATTTTGTACAATATAGTTACTCGACATCAGCTTTAAAGGAAAGAAATTTAAGATTTCATTAAATTCCATGGTTCCCAGACAGAATTGTCAATATGTCATAAGAATAATAATGGTTTCCCTTTTTAGCACAAGGCCGGCAAATTTAATGGATTACATGTTTGCCTGTGTGAGCGCATGTGTGAACTGACTTTTATAGTGAGCGAATCATATATAGTGTACTTTCTATAGATAAAACATATCAAAGTATATGTCATGACGAATATTCATATATATACTTTGCGAATCGCTTCTTGGATTCTTAGCCAAGAATCGAAACCTTAGCCTAGAATTTTTTTAAAGTTCCTTCCTTTTGTTCTCGACATTACCTCTTAGGAATTAATGAGAATCAACTGTTACAGTTAAGTACTATTGAGTTAACATTCTTAGGTTGGATACAATTCGACAGAGATAAACCCATTTACTTCCAACATGTATAAATACAGTACCCAAACTCAGTTCTCTCTTTTTCGCCTCCTTCGCCTGGTGCTTTCCCATAGGAGCACTTCAGTAATGACTCGTCACTGCGAAATTACACAACTTCCACCCTCTCTACTCGTCAACCCAGGAAAGTAAATTGTTTTACTCTTTCTCTCTCTTTCTTCCATCCGTTCTCCTTGAAGTCAACAAAAGATGAGCTTAATTGCATACAAAATGGATAACAGAACTGCAAATAATCTTTGCACAATAACAACTCGAAAAAGTTGTTTCTTACATTATCAACTATTTTCTTCTTGTCATTTGTCTGGTACGTAAAATATGTATGTATGTGTGTATGCATGTGTGCACGCGCGCGCGTGTATAACAGAATATTACATGATGCAATTCGGTGTGTGTTTGCGAGTATGTATATATAAGAATTTAGTCATCCGGATATAATTTAAAGTATGCAATTATAATGCGTCCAGTGGCAACGACTTAAAAAAGACCATTTGATGCTAAAATTATCTGCAAGGATATGATACCCAGATACCCGGATAGAAGTTTTAAAACAACGATATTAAATTCTAAATAACCGAGAATATTCTAAACACCAAAATTGTCAGCAACATAACACTGACTAACGACGGATTGAAGTTTCAGGATTGGGGAATTGAGGAAATGAAACTCTGTGGAATAATGGCACCACTATCTCGTTTGTTTATCCGAAACACCGCATACACACACACACATACACGCATACACACATACACGCTCCTACATGTACACACTCATATACACATACTCACACACATACGTATACACACTCACATACACACATTCTACACACACATGTACACACAAATTCACGCATACACGTACGCGTATGCACGTACGAACACATAGGCAAATTAATTATTGAGCAAGTAAGCAATACAAGCCAACCTTCCGTGTGTGTGTGTGTGTGTGTGTGTGTGTGTGTGTGCGCGCGACACACACAAAATATTGTTCTGTCCAAAATAAGTAAAACACAGAACGCTACATTCATGGAAGTATGTCTAAATGATTATTAAAGATATGGATTTTCAATTTTCAAACTCTATTCCATTATTTGTTACGCCACTTGAATTTCAAGTTGTGCAAGCGTTGTTTAGAATTTAATATATGTTAGTTTACCGCCAATGTCTGGCTATCACAGAGCTGTATATCATATTATATTCATTACTCTGTTTTCGCTCAACGCTTCATATGCTTACACATTAATACACACACACACACACACACACGTTTATATTAATATTCGTGTGGGTTTGTTACTTGGATTGCGATTACTCTAAAAGTTGATGTAATTCTCAAGACGAAAACAAATGATTCTCTCTCTCTCTCTCTCTCTCTCTCTCTCTCTTCTACACCCTTCATCTCTCTCTTACATATGTGTGTGTGTATGTATGTATGTATGTACATATAAATATATGTATACATTTTATATATA
>NC_068989.1:646714-648092 GCF_001194135.2 Octopus bimaculoides
ATATATATATATATATATATAGTAAGATACTCTAACCATCGTATGTATGTATATGTATATAAATATATACTATTCTATTTATTGTGTGATGGTTCCAGTTTTCTAAGACCTTCGCAGAGACACCCATTCCAATTAATGATCTTTCGAAACATTTTCTTCCGATCTACGAATACATTTTTACCGTCTTCATTGTGCCTTCAAATCTTGTAATGCAGTCGTCACTTTTGAATACAACTCGAAGAGACTATTTTCCGACAGAGTTTCCATCACAAAATTAGTCTCATTAGATGTGTTTATTAACTCTATCAGTTTTAATAGTTAATCCCTTTTCTTCGAGAACTGAATAATTACAAGGATTGTCTATGCTGAATCGTAGTTATTCCACCCATAACATAACAACAACTAACTTTCCAATACAAGATTTACTTTTTTAATCTCTATTAACAGAATACAGTGCAAGTTTAGGATTTATGATCATATCTCTTTCTCTGCAACATGAAAAATCCTCTTTACCACTTGAGAATCAAAGAAAGCCGTTTTAATCAAACGTTAAGCCATAGTCAGGCTCAATAGAGTAAAATGCATTTCTTCTGCAGCAATTGGCGCATCTTCAGTTTCACTACTTGCTTTGATCTTTAAAAATCTGTTTCGTCGCTAAAACCTCGCCTTCACCAGTTTTCTTGTTTTCTACTCGAGTTCACAAGTGTTTCTAAATCATTAATATCTCTATCAGGAATACAATCATGTCTCTGATTTGAAAACCAAATAATACACTTCTCATTCGTGGCTAATCTTCTTAAAGCACGGAAGTTTATTCAGTAACTGTACATTTGAGTTTTGACCATTTTTGTTCAGGGGAAAGTATAACAGTTCATAAATACGAGCAGCGATACCAAACACCAAACACCAAACACCAAACAACAAACAGCCAGCAAAGGCTCGAATTAAGCTGACACTGTTACTCTAAAGACTAACAAACCACTGGTCAACGTAATGGTTGTAAACATTCGTAAATGATCTGAAGCATGATTAGGGTTGAAAATTACCAAAATGTTTTTAGTGCAGTAGAAAAATATATGCTACTGCGAATAAATAGTATGAAGAAAAAATGGTATCGTCCCGACATTTCATTTTTTAATGTAACAGTGCTGAATAGGGAAAAAAATTATAATGTCCTTGGTTGAAGAACAAGGAAAACAGACCAAAGCACATGTTAGTTCAAAATCTAAGGTGACAACACCGAACACTTGTGCACGTGGCTTATCAGCTGACAAAACTAGACATTTGTAGTTTCCACCTCCTCATCCTCACAATTTCTCTCTCCCTCTTCCCCTTTCTCTCCGTCTCCCCTTCTTTCACTTCCCCTCTCTCTATCTCT
>NC_068989.1:648591-649312 GCF_001194135.2 Octopus bimaculoides
TATATATATATATATATATATACTACACACACACACTACGTACATACATACATACATACATACATACATACATACATACTCGGTCAAGCATGGAAGCTGCAGCGCGAACCCGGGTGAAGCCAACCGCGAGTACAGTAACCTCATTCACAGGTATCGCTGACATTTTGGATGAACAATGGTCGGTGATGTTCTTCCTCGGTCACCAGTGGACAGTTATCACCTCTCTATCATACATTAAGAGCCAAGGTAAACGTGAGTATTTCTTTAGCAGATCATCACAGCTAACTAGAGCTGAGTTCCAGTAGAATTGCGTCTGTTACTCAGGTACAGCTTCCGTTTGTAGCTAATGTTCTTTGAGAAAGACATGAACGTTACAAAAGCTCTTTTGTGTGTGTGTGTGTGTGTGTGTGTGTGTGTGAGTCAATCTCAAAACTCAGATATGAATAAAGAATTTCCAACTCGCAATTCCACGAGATGGTACCACCGTCGGCTTGACTCCATCCCAAAGATCATAAACTGTCTGCGACTAATCCGATGTGATGACTTCAAGAAATAGTTAATTCATTAATTGCCGATGCCAATTACTAAACGGATGCAACCGGTTCTCTGAACCAACAACCCTAACACCGCAAGAGAAGCAGCAGGAAACGAAAAGCTTAAACAAAACATCAAGATGTCGATGTAAAGAATGTCTCTCACTTCAATGACTCCCTCTCTCTCT
>NC_068989.1:650135-651012 GCF_001194135.2 Octopus bimaculoides
CCCTAACACCGCAAGAGAAGCAGCAGGAAACGAAAAGCTTAAACAAAACATCAAGATGTCGATGTAAAGAATGTCTCTCACTTCAATGACTCCCTCTCTCTCTCCCTCATTCTCATTAATCCCACTCTCTCCCTCTCCCCCCTCTCTCTCTCTCTTTTCTCCTCACGTTTTCTTCTTCTCATTGGTCTAAATATCAACTCCTCTCTTTCTCTACTTTTTCATTTTCTTTATTTTCTCCTTACATAGACAAACTTCTCTTCTCTCTCTCTTTCTCTCTCTCTCTCTTTCTTTCCCTCTCTTTCTCTCTCTATCTCTTTCTTTCTCTCTCTCTCTCTTTCTCTTTTGCCTCTCTCTATATACACGTGTGTGTATGTAGATAGTTAGATAGATAGATAGATAGATAGATAGATAGATAGATAGATAGATAGATAGATAGGTAGACAGACAGACAGACAGACAGTCAGATAGATAGACGGACAGACAGACAAACAGAGACAAACAGACAGACACATAGACAGACACACAGACAGACACAGACAGACACACAGACAGACACAGACAGACAGATAGATACATAGACAGACAGACAGACAGACAGACAGACCGACAGACAGACAGACAGATAGATAGATAGACAGACAAACAGTTAGACAGACAGACAGACAGACAGACGTACAGATAGATAGATAGATAAATAGATAGATAGATAGGTTTCTTTGTTAGCCACACAGGGCTCAACACAGAGGGGACAAAATACAAATGTAGAGTTTTTCTTTTCGAGGGGGTCGAAAACAAAGCAGAAAGAAAACAAAAGTGGGGACAACGATGAAAAAAAAACATCGCAAAACGTTTGGGGTATTTACAAAAAATACGAAAT
>NC_068989.1:652056-655280 GCF_001194135.2 Octopus bimaculoides
GCGCATCATCAACCACGGCATGCCCAGCCCTCCTTTCAGCGGGTGTTGGCAACAAACGGATCGCCTCACCATCGGAACGCTTCCTTTCCACAAAAAGCGGAAGAGGATGCGCTCCATTTCGGTGATGGCGCGATCGGGACAAGGCACGACGGTCAGGCGGTATTCGATGACGGACGCGATGTACGCGTTCGCCACCTCCGCCCGACCTTTTAGGGACAGCTTCCTCTCGGACCATTGCCGGCAGAGAGTGGCCACCCTACTCGTTATAGATAGATAGATAGATAGATAGATAGATAGATAGATAGATAGATAGATAGATAGATAGATAGACCTATCCATATATATTCAATACATACATAAATACTAAAATGCATAAATATAAAAGAGGGGAGGGGCTGAAACGTTCCTGGTTTTGATTGAAAGAAAATGGAGGAGGATCAGTTAACTATGGTTATATTCATCATGTTTCCCTCTCAGGTTGTGAGGCTTTACTCACAAGGCAAGACACTTGCTCTGTCTGGGAGTGATGCTTCCTGAGAAACTTTTCCCATCCGTGCCCCATCGTCAGACAATGACATCAAATAAAGAGAAGTGTGATGAGAATCAGTGAGTCAAGTGAAAACGGCGAAATACTGGTGTGGATGCATATAGGAGAATGTAGTTCGTTTGAGGCAGACAATGACCAAGAAATAGTGTTAAACCATGCTATGTGTTGGGATCACCACCTCGAACAAACTGCGTTTCGGTGGACAAGCGAGAGACAAAAATACACAATACATATAACAGATTAGATTCATGTATTTGAAACTATGACTTCGCTTTGTCACATTAATATGTCTGGTGTGTTATGGTGCATGCGTGCGTATGTCTGTCTCTGTCTGTCTGTGATGCATGTGTGTATACATGCGTGTCCGTGTGAGATAGATCATTTGACTATTGCTATTAGATACTCGGCTTATGAAACATTTGAAAGACTCGGTGCGGAATATCTGTCTCGAAATAAAGAAACGAAACGTGTTACCTTCTGAAACCAAAAGAGAAATTCTAAAGAGATAAATAGTTTATGATTTTGTTCTGAAAAACCTCTAACAGCAATCCAAATTTTAGTCATTACCGGAATTATTAAATAAGATTGGAGAATTATCACTGAAGAAAAAGAAACAAATAAAATCAAAGTTATTGGACGTTTACGATAAAGTCTTTTTATATCTAATTTGGACTGTATCGGTGTGGGTTGGCCAGTTTATCACAGTATTCTGTTACAGTGAGTGGGAAAGGCTGTATTAATATATAATCACTAATTAATGTAGCAAGTGTTAAAAAGACTTCTTATGGTGATGAATTCATAGGCCAACGTTATCAGTGGTGTTTGTTTTCGTTTATCAATTCAATTTTTGCTGTAAGAAAGAGAAAAAAAACTTCTCGTAATATAAGCAAATCTTTCTCGTCATTCAAAGAATCTATCTATAAATGTAACTAACAATAACTGGTTGTCTCTTTTATGACACATTCTTGTGAAATTCGTGCCGATGATGTAGTCAGAAAATGTTGGAATATTTTCCCGAAATAGTTCTGCTTCTATTTACTGCATGCTCTTTATTAATATCTAAAATGAGCTCAGTGATTAAGAATACAGAAAATGTTGATTGGAGACGAATTATGCAGTTTTATTTATTCTCGTTTATTTTCATACACTGCTGTTTATAGGAAGATGTCGTTGTATCTTGGAGCTTATCACAGTTTTCGAAAATGTTTAGCGGTTAAAGAAGAAATTCTACTCCTGGACTGGACATAGTTTATCACAGAAAGGGATTTTTTGTTTGTTTGTTTTTGCTTCTTTTTTTTGTTTTTCCTTTTATTTTTTCAAAGGTAAACATTTGATCTCAGCGCTTCAAGAAAACGAGTCATAAAATGTAGAGTAAATCCACGAGTTTTCAAAATGGTGAAACTTTTCAAGTCACCCGTTATTCGTGGTTGTCTACAAGGCTTTCCTCCAGCCTCATTGAGGGACCCAAGCATTGTCTAATGGGCGGCGCTTGATACTGTGCACTCGCTGAACTACCATCCCGTCCACTCAGTCACAGATACAAAGATATCTAAAAGTTGGATTCTTTCGACATGGTGGATCCAGGATGGCAAGATGGTCAATCGGCAGAGTCATTAGAATGTCAGTTTGGTCAGTGTTGATCGTTCCAGCCCTTTATGCTCTGAGTTCAAATGCCACCGAGATCAACTTTGCCTTTCATTTTGGGGTCGATAAATAAAATACCATTCCAGTATTGAAGTCCATCCCCCCCTCTCTCTCTCTCTCTCTCTCTCTCTCTCTCTCTCTCTCGCTCTCTCTCTCGCTCTCCTTCCCTCTCTATTCCTCTATTCCCTCTTCTCCCTGTCTCTCTTCCCCTCTCGCCACCCTCTCTGTTTATAGAAAGTGGTCAGATCTAAAGAGGAATGGGTTCTGCCAGGTCTCAAAACGGTCTCTTCGGCTCCATCAAAGAGTTAAGGACTCGTGGCATGGTTTGACATCCAGAATGGTATTATCTAATGTATGATACTCTTTCTAAGACACTAAAGTGTTGTTGAAAGATTTAGCTTCTCTTTCTAACGTTTAATAGAGTAAATACAGAGAGATGAAGAGATTGTGAAAGACTAAGATGACAATTACTCCTGAGCTAAATTGATGCAGTTGGCACAAAACCCAAAATTCTACCAAGGAGACTGACATATGTTGGAATTGAGAGTTGTGTTATTGACCCGCAGAAAAGTGCTATCCTGTCTTTTGCAAGAATCCTAAGAGATATTCCTGAGATTAGAAGAGATTTGTTGTCTCCAAACCTCAGAATAACATCCCTGAAAACTCAAGTAGATTGTAATAACTTTCTAATAATAATGATTTTTGGTTTAATCAAAAGACCAGCAATTCGATCCCAGTACTTGATTGGTACCTAACCATATTACCATCGGAGGGTTGAAAGACAAAGTTGACCTAGTCAGAATTTGAACTCAGAATTCAGAACTTAAAGAGATAAAAAGAAATACTACAAGGCAGTTTCCTAACGCTCAAATGGTTCTGCCATGCCACCGCCTTAATAATAATAATAATAATAATAATAATAATAATAATAATAATAATAAGAAGAAGAAGAAGAAGAAGAAGAAGAAGAAGAAGAAGAAGAAGAAGAAGAAGAAGAAGAAGAAGAAGAAGAAGAAGAAGAAGAAGAAGAAGA
>NC_068989.1:655604-664286 GCF_001194135.2 Octopus bimaculoides
AATAATAATAATAATAATAATAATAATAATAATAATAATAATAATAATAATAATAATAATAATAATAATAATAATAATAATAATCCAATGCCTGCCATAAATGACACCCTGAGGATTTCTCACAAAGCAGTAAGAACAATTTATCAGAAGTGGATCTAGTTTGGAATAATTTTTACCAGTAGAGTCACTCCTAACTAAGACCATTATCAGGTATCAATATTCGCCGATATGACATATTTTGACACTTTTTTTATAACGTCATTTTTCTTTGTTTAGATTGAACTCTGAAATTTCCCAGACACTACCCATAATCTTAAGCCGCTTAACAAGTCCCGATGGTATTGAATAGAAAAAGATACGACCTACATTTATGTATCCGCTCCTCGTATGAACGCGTTTCCCGACAGCCATTGCATAGAGTCTTTCGCGTTGGAATTAGTGGAATGTTAAATTCTTCTCGTCCTTTGTAGTAAATATCTTATATGAAGCTATTTCTTTCTGGGTGTTGTTGACAAGCAATTCCCACAGGTTAAATAAACGTTATCCATTTTCAAGACACATCTCTGCTATCATTTTGTTTCTGTTTTGAATAATATTTATTAAAAAAATATGCTATAGTGTTAAGAGATATTTTGAAACGCCTTTTTCTGTCTCTTCCGTCTCTTCTTTACCCCAACTTTTCTTCTTTCTCCACTAGTTCTTTCCATCTTCTGAAGTTGCCCAAAATTAGCAACAAAACAAAACAAAACGCAGCATTGAATTCAGTAATTATAATAAATCTGTTAAAGCTATCTTTTGACACAGATGATAGTCATTACGAATAGCATACAACATCAACATCTTTCAAATATCGTTTTAATAACGGAAGGTTCGCTATATCAAATCCTACCAGCAGCTCTGTGGTATGTCCCTCACAAAGGCGCTTCAATTTCAATGTTCACTAATCCATCAAGGTGTCATAGAAGAAAACGGACAACTTGCTGTAATCTTTGATGTGAGAGAATCAGAAGATTGACGAATGTTTCTTCTATTTAAGCCCCTTCCCCACATAACCCGACTCTGTGGATAAACAGACATTCAAGTTACGTGGCTATTTTTCTGTAACGGCAGAATATACTTCGATTTGGTTCAGAGAGGAACAAAAGCCTGTATGAAAAATTCCAAACACAAAATATTTATTATCGTTGACCAAAATGTATTGAAATTGCAACGAATCACGGAGAAAATATATTTAAGCCAAGTGAAGCAATTTAGCAGTTTGTGTGAGATGTGTGTGTGTGTGTGTGTGTGTGTGTGTGTGTGTGTGTGTGTGTGTGTGTGTGTGTGTGTGCGCGCGCGCGCGCGCCAGCAATGATAGCAGACTGTAGCAGTCGCTGAATTGTGTAGCCGAAGTTGAGTTCCATACGTTCGTGTGGCTATCGGTCTTGATTAGGCTGCAACAACGGTCATCATCGTTGCTCAGCCGAAATTGAGAGGTTTAAATTCGTGCATCTAGCCAGCTTAAGTTGTGTCATGACCACTGCCATTTACCAGGCAAACACCCCATATATACATAATGGATGGGAAAGAAAAGGGGTTAAAAACAAAATTGTTAATGACATCCTATTTCTACCAGACATTTGATTGATCAGTTGTTTGCTGACGTCATCAACCTTTGATAGAATCCTATTCGTGTTGCTTAGTTGTCTAGAAATCTGAACACAGTAATTCGAGCTCTATTCCTTGGCAGTGAGTTGATATTTGGGATCCTGCTAAATATTCGTGAAATATTTATTTCAATTTCTTTCAATATAGTTAAGCACTCCTGCACTGCAACATTTTCGCTCAAGATGGAAGACAAATGAATGTCTATTAAACATGAATCAAGATATGAATTCCTATTTCTTCATAGGTAATATATTGATCTCTTAGAGAAGGTATTTGAGATAATATCTCCTCTATCACAATCTAGTGTATTATTTGGCACGACTGAAGACCTCGTCATCATATACTGATTCGAGAGTGTATTTCTGTCGCTTCTTCAAGATCATGGACGAATATCTTTTCACTGCAATCTAACTTTAATCTTCATCAACTGCACAGCGCTTCACTACAATTTTCGTGTGTACTTTCACATGGAGGGATTTTTTTACGGTGAAATAGATCTGTCCTGTAATAGTTAAGCGCCTTTATCGAAAAAGCAATTAAGTAAGAGGGATATAATGTGGTGCGTTTGGCTGATTAGGCAGTACACTATCCCCACAATCAGATATAAACCTTATCTCTCTACTCTTGCCACTATAAATACAGAGTTGTAGCTGACAGAATCTAATGGTCGAGGAGTCATTGTCCGTACAACGTCACCGGCACAATGCAGTGTCCAAGGCCAACATACTTGATTTTCTTTTGAGCCAAGTCTACCTGGGTAGCAATATATAGCATGAATGTGAAGAGTTTACTGCATCAAAGATTGAAAATACTGTATAATGTAACAGAGTTTCATTAGCTTGTGATATTAAGATGTTGGCCGTACAGAGACCTAGCTGGAGATTAAACAGCCTGAGTGGGGTGGGGGACTTGCTGCTCTTCGTTCCTACGAAAAATGCAGCATAACATACGTCAAAATGCCGCCTGGAGCAAACCACCATTTTGGACTTTCTTTAGTTAAGATAATGTGACCGTGACAGAAACGTTTACACCACAAAACATTTTTATATAACGCATGTAAGCACAATGAAAAACTCATACATAGATACGTAAATTGAGAGAGGGGGGGAGAGAAGAAGAAGAAGAAGAAGAAGAAGAAGAAGAAGAAGAAGAAGAAGAAGAAGAAGAAGAAGAAGAAGAAGAAGAAGAAGAAGAAGAAGAAGAAGAAGAAGAAGTTGTTTAAAGTTTACAGCTTCCTCATGGGAGAATTTTAAAAATCCAAACAACTTTCTTGTCAACAACACATCATGACAGCCATTGGTAACAACAACAACAACAACAACAACAACAATTACAGCGTTTGTAGGATAAAGACGGTTCTGTTATGGTTTTGTTTCATGATTCTCAAGATAATAACCGTATGTTGTATATCCGGAAGTCAGCGCAGAAGGGATAGAAAGTTATTCTAAAAAAGAATATGTCATTATATTAGGAAGGGTAGAGATGCAACCGCTATTTGGGACATACATGTGTCCACACATTCAAAGACAAGCGCGCGCGCGCACTCACACACACACACATACATACATACATACATACATACAGACATACAGACACACACATACGCACGCACGCACGCACACACACATACATACACACACACACACATACATACACACACACATACACACATACATACACACACACACACATACATACACGCACGCACACACACATACATACACACACACACACACACATACATACATACATACATACATACATACATACATACATCTTCTTTGCACTATTTATGAAACAACTACCAAGATGGAAAAAGCTAAAACATCTTTTATCAAAATCCCACTTCTCGCCACAGATTGCAGACATGTTCCTCTCCGATAGCAACGCCCTTTGACCAAAACCTGCCGATAAGAATTCTTAATATAATAACGGGGCATCCTTCTCTCAGACACGACTCACTTTATATCTAAACATGTCTTGTGTTCTTCACTATTTTCACATTGCTATCATTTCCTGTTTTCTTCTTTCTTATCCAAAATTATACAATTTTCTCACCCTCCACCAAATAAATATTCTCTTCAACTAAGAAAATAGGTTTTTGTGTTTGGTTGTTTGTTTGTTTGCTTGTTTGTTTGTTTGGGTTGTTTGAATTCTTATTTTTATTTATTTATTTATTGTCACTATAAAATAAAATAAAAAAGATCTTACAGTGTTTTCTTTTTATTACTCTTTATTTTCTATGTTTTAGCTTGGGAGATGAGAAAGTGTAATGTCCATAATATTTCCAGTTGAGCCTTCGGGCAAATGAGGGATACGAAAGAGTATGAGAAAAGAAAAATCTAATGAAGAGATGCTCCAAGCTTTGAGCATAAAAAAAAAAAGGTAAGTAAAAACGATTCAGTGAAGGGAACGAAAGTATTTAAACTCAAAGCAATGATACAAATATACAAACTTTGGAGACATATTTATGTTGATTATGACCGTCGAGACAGGTTGGACACTCGTGATCCACTGTAAATAAAAAGATAAATTATTTTTTACGTAAAATCTCAGACGAGGCTAATATTCTAACAAAGCTGAAACAATTAGCAAATAGCATGGCCGGTCATTAAACAGAAGTATAGGTGCACTCAAAAAATAATTCAACAGACATCTTAAGCTATTCCCAGGTAAATTTTGTAACAAATATTTACAGAAGACTATCTGTTGGAGAACCTTTAATATTCCGAGCAAGTTCTCCAATAAAATATAGTTCAAGTGTCTTGTTGAAACGTTTAAATATCGTTGTGATAAAAAAACTGAAAGAATAATCCTTGTGGTTTCTGTTTGTATGAAACTCAGAGCTCTCTGCATTTAACAAGACCATATCTCACAATGTTTTTGCAGTATCCGTGCTAGTACCAACATTTGGGGTATTGGACTGGACACTCGATGAGATATGCAACCTGGACATCAAAACCAGAAGAGTACTAGCACCCACTGGCAATTTCCACATGTGGAAGATATCAGCCACATCCTCAGCAGCTGCCCCAAAATGTCTACGAGGTACTACCTGTGCCTGAGGCATGACATAGTTGCAAAGACTATTTACAATGCTATCCGCAGGAAGGACTGCCCTGACCGTGACGTATACAGCAAAGGCATGTCAGAACCAGCAGGTATTCACACCTTTAAAAACAAGTATTCCTTGTTGATCACCCCAATAAAAACACCAATTTCATGCAAATATAACACACCTGATATTCTTCTGCAGGACAGGGAACAAAAGTCATGCAGTGTTGTAGAAGTCAGCTGCCCAGAGGATGTGAATGTACAATCGAAAGTCCAGGTAAAGAGTATATTTATGGTGAATTGATGCGGAACTTACAGCACTTGTACTCTGACTATGAATTCTCATTTCTACCTATCATCATAGATGTATTAGGTTATGTACCCACAAATTTGCACAAAAAACTAGAAATACTCGAATTCACGGAGAAAGAGCAAAATAGACTGATGTGGATTCTCCAAATCCAATCTGTTAGTGACACAGGGAAAATTTGTAAGACATTCCAAAAATTCTCCATCTGAGATTCTTATGTGAATAGATACACACATTTGGGTGTATGCCTCGACATTTCAACCAACACACCAACTCAATCACATATTTACAAACGGCGAGAACTCTCTTAACTCTCCTAAGTTTTGTCGTTTTGTTAGCGACCGGCTTGAACCCTCTGGAGAAGAACTTCAATAAATCGCAAAGAAAAATCATGCATACACGCAAACAAAGACACACATTTATAACGCTATACTCACACACAGATATATGCAACCACGTACGCATATTTATGCAATCCCTTTCAACGGCTTAAAGTAAGGATCTCTTGTATATAAATTTCTAGAGATAAAAAAATAAGATTATGTTGTTTATGGTTTTCTAAAGAGTTTTAGCGAAGTTTCTATTGAAATTGGAAACTATTCGATAAACGATAAACTATTCTACCATATTAATATTGTTTTAAAAAAATCAATAACCTGAATGTACGACATAGTCTCTGTTCTACATTGAAAGTTTGTAATTAAATGGATCCTTACTGGTTATATTTCTCTATTCCTCTGGGTATTTTCGTTACTTCTGATTGTTGTAGTTCTAAGAACGCTAATTTCTATACGCTCCACCGACTTTTAAATCAGACAATGTTGATGGGTTTTTTTTTATATCAAGCAGACGGTTAAATTACGGTATAGAATTAATATTTTCGCTTTGTGGTTTCAGATAATGACATCGAATCGACTCTATCAAAGACATTCACTATTTCCAGTAAAGTTTGCTCCAAGCTTGCACCCAGTAGAGAAATGAAATGTGAAGTTAATATTGACAAATTTCATGCATAGAGCAATAATTAGTTAATCATAAATAATTTTACTCCGCGGGAGA
The DNA here is from genome assembly GCF_001194135.2 of Octopus bimaculoides. Taxonomy (NCBI): domain Eukaryota; kingdom Metazoa; phylum Mollusca; class Cephalopoda; order Octopoda; family Octopodidae; genus Octopus; species Octopus bimaculoides. The sequence continues at coordinate 661,675 of NC_068989.1, forward strand.
AATGACATTAGTCAATAACTAATATTATTTTCATGTTTGTAGCAAATGTGGGAAGATAATTACGAATAGGTTTCGGTCTTATTCTCACTTCATCAGGGAAGTTTGTCTTTTGCCGTATTTGTTGAAATAATGATGAAACAACTGCAAACTAAATATACTAGATTATATAAATAGATTTATAAATAACTTAACTGGCGTATATAGGCGATAATCTTTAAGAAATGGATTAGGGGTTGTTGGCAAAAACATCTTGCAGACAACTTTCAGAGATAAAAAAAAAATATTCTTCTTTTCGAGTTGGCGTAAAATTATGAGAGACTAAAACAGTATCTGGAGGGGTGGTGGATTGCAATAAATTTCATAAACAGCTCTAAACTAACAGATTATATTAGAAAGTAGAGAAAATGAAAATTTTGCTAGTAAATTATATAAATGCATAGGAATCTATAAGGTGATAAACAAACACTCAACTATGAGTGCATAAGTAAATGATGATCATTACATAATTTCTTGTTCCCTTGTCAGTTATTTTATCTCTTATTACTGCTCTGTACTCGATATATATATATATATATATATATATATATATATATATATATATATATATATATATATATATATATATATATATATATATATATGTAATACATATATATATATATATATAAAACAAATAATAAATGAGTATATGCATATATACGTACAGGTATGTGCATACCTACGTCTACCTGTATATATAGGTGCATATCTGGGTACAGGACATTGCAAACAAAACGTAGACAAGAAAATAATAATAACCAGAGTACAGAAAACACACAAGCCACATAGAGAACATTTTCCTTCATCAGCTACCCCCGTTTTAACACCGGCGTTTCGAAGAGACACACACAAATGCATATAGGCCGGTTCTGATTCAGTTTGTTGATAATTGAATATGGTATTCATCAGGATTCTTACTTCGAGTCGTAAACATCCTTTCCCCTCCACTTCTCACCTAAATAGCAACGCACAGACCTTCCGTCTCTGCTACTGATAGATGTTGCTCTGGCTTCATTTGATGTTTTGAGTGTGGATAGGGTTTCTTGCAAATACTTCCAAATAGCCACATATTTTGCTTGTTTATGCAACGGATCTGAAAGAGATATTGTCACAATTGTTGTTTCTTTCTTTCTTTTTACTGTTTCATTACGAGGTGATATTACACCAGCAACGACGCATGTCTCGTGTATGACCAGCCATTAATCTGGTAAAAAAGCCATCTAAAGTCGTGTTCTTACACCTGTCTTACAGTATCTTCCACATTTGCTCAACTTAAACACAAATCTTTTAACATTCTCTCTCCTCTCCCTCTCCCTCTCTCTCTCTCTCTCTCTCTGCTCTTCTCTCTCTTCTTCCTTCCTTCTTCTCTCTCTCTCTCTCTCTCTCTCTCTCTAGCAATATTTGAGCCTCTTTTGACCCTCTCAAAGAACAGATGTCACCAAGTCTCTCACATATTCTCCACTGTTTCACGTTTTCCTTTTCTTCCTCTAACATGCTACTTCCTCCCCTGTTTCACAGAAATTTCTTAAACAATTCCTGTCTTCAAAATTCTACTCAAAATGGTTTGATCAAAATTGTTTGGTCAATTCAATGCTTTTCTTCCATCGTCATAACACAGCACCACAGGTAAGACGTCTGGGGAATTTAATCGAACCCGGCACCACATCGTTACTAAGAGAATACCTTAACTTTACAGGTTTTACTTGGTCCGCTTTATGTATTCAAATACAAATTTCCTTCGTTTGATTTCTTCATTTTTGACCCTAATATATCACTGATACTTTTATGAGAATAGGTACTGAATCTATCGCAATTTAACACAATTGCACTGATGGCATTGGTTGGAAACGCTAAAAGTGAGCCTAACAGCGTTTGATCTCATAATTTAGACAAACGAAACTAAAAAATATACAGTCCGTGGTTAATTTGGGGTTTTCTCAAAAAAAAAACATCTTTACAGAAAATAATGTTTTTTTCTGATTTGGCAGGGCCACATTTTTGCGGAAATCAAATATCCTTGATTAATCCATTTTATATTCCTGGTTCGTATTAAAGCAATGTCAAACAAAATGTTCTGTGGCATAAATTTACGACCCTTCAAATACCGAAATCACTTTTAGGACTAATTTGTCTTCTATTCTGCTGGGGTTGATGAAATAATCCATCAGCCATTGGGTTTACTTTAATATTTGTACAATATGTGAACAAACGTACCTTTTTTTTTCTTTTTACTGTCAGTTCTTCGTCCATCTTAAATTCTCCTCCCGATACGGCTGATGATAGTCCCAAAATGCACACACACACGCACGCGCACGCGCACGCGCACGCACACACGCGCACACACACACACACACACACACACACGCACACATACACACAACCAACAAGCTACGGAAGCAACGAGAATGGAAGAGGTTTCTGCATGGTTACTCGACCTTCCAGAAATAGTAGACAACTACCCACCAAAATAGTCTACGAAATTAAATACGGGATAAACTCTAGGTGATGGTATTGTATAAATCTTAAAAAGACGGGATGGTCACGGCTGAAATGGTTTTGATCATCTGTTTAAT
>NC_068989.1:664733-677559 GCF_001194135.2 Octopus bimaculoides
ATAGATAGATAGATAGATAGATAGATAGATAGATAGATAGATAGATAGATAGATAGATGGATGGATGGATAGATAGATGGATGGATGGATAGATAGACAGATAGATGGATGGATGGATAGATAGATAGATAGAAAGATAGATAGATAGATAGATAGATAGATAGATAGATAGATAGATAGATAGATGGATGGATGGATGGATAGATAGATAGATAGATATACAGTGGGTGAGAGAGATGGCTGGATGGATGATAGCAAGTATAAGTGTACACATCCAAACAAACAAAGCAGAACCGCCAGTGATGGTAGAGATCGTTGTGTAGAACAGTGGAGTTATTATCTGCGTTTGGTGATGATGCCAGGGTATCAGCTCGGATAGAAATATTTCATCTGCCTATCATGAAAGCGAGCGAGCAGAAGGCAGTGACGGTGGTTGGTGACGACGGTTCGTGCAGACATTTGAAAATAGCTGCTTTAACTAGAACAATATATACGTGTGTGTGTGTGTGTATACATACATACACACATGCGTACGCACACGCACACATACATATACATATACATATAGATGTGTATGTGTGTGTAAGAAGACCTTAATGGGGAAACGCTCTGGAATGTATGAATGGGTACGTTATTTAGAGCTTCATTATGGAAATTGCTCATTCTTATGGATTTCATTTATTTGTTGTGCATTTTCCTTTTGGCTCATATTATGCAGGGCAATAACAGTCGCCCTAGTATTTGCATTTTTATTTTTCAGGGGTTTGATTGTTTTCTGCTCTTATTTGCCCAAGTTCTGTCTGTGTGAGTCCGTTGTTTCACATTTATGTCCCTTCGAGTCTTGCATACAACCAGTGAATGTGACAGCACTTCCTCAATGGCTGTGCATGTCAATCCAATCCATAAAAATTATGAAAAGGAAAGGTGACAATACACATCCCTGCCGAAGTCCAAGAACTACGCTAAAAGGTTTCGACATGGCACCATTTACACGAACACAAATATCTGGGCATTCGTATAGCAGTCTGGGATGAATAAGTTTTCCATTAATCTCAAATTCCTGCAAAACTCACCACACTATATACTGCGGTACGCAGTCATATACCTTTTCGGCGCATAGCATACATCTTTTGGCAATATTCCCACGATTTTTCGAAGAGTAAATATCTGGTCAGTTGTGCCGAGTCCAGGACGGAAACTACACCTGAGGTAAAGACCCAAAGAATATGATCGAGAACACAAGCGGCCGAAATGGCGTTCCTCTGAAAAATCTCTGGTGTGACGTTATTCGACAGGGTTCACAGCTTGGAAATCGTGGAGTCTTTCCATGTCAAGCTACTACTTCACATTGAGAGGTCACAGCTCCATTAATACGGACTAGAAAGTCGCAGGAAAGAATCGCAAGACAGGTCGGAAGAAGGCCTAGGGTTAGACCAAGAAAGAGATGGTTGGACAATATCCATTGTGTCAGTTGGTCACACTCGGGAATCCAGTTGGGAAGTGAAATGACGCTGGCTTCTGATAGGATCCTATGGAGGAGGAGGAGGTGCCTGAGCACCCTTTCCTCGCTATCCTCCCGGGAATAGTGCGGGCAGAAGAAGATGGAGGGATGGAGTGTTACCTAAGTTTACTGGCCTTCATATTTGGCCCCGTGTTGTTCCCTATAATTTTCCTCCATTCTGTTGGCTCAGTGATGTTGTTCTGAGGTCTGTACACGGCTGTGAAGAACACTGCCATTACTTTCTTATCTTGCTCTCTGGTCCATTTCTGTTTCACAGTTTCAGTTCTGATGTTTTTTGGTGAGAGATGTTCTATCGGTTCAGGGTTGAGGTTTTCCCGGTTCTGATTACCATCTCGACTAATATCCTGGTAGTTTGTTGTGTCGTCCATGTCATCAGTAGAGGGAAGCGACATGTGCCGTGATAGAGTAATTTCCGTGGCCTTATGACAGGTGCCTTATGACGGTGGCCTTATGACGGTGGCCTTATGACGGTGACCTTATGACGGTGGCCTTATGACGGTGGCCTTATGACGGGAGCTGGGGGCAGTTTTGCAGAATGTCGTCGTTTCCTTCGTGTATCCAGTTGAGCATCGTCTGCATCGTTTTTCCTGGGAAGATATCGCTTTTTCTGGACTCTTTTTTTTTCTTGTGTTTTGTTTTGTTTTAAAATATTCTGCACGTCTGTGTATTTGTGTGTGTGTGTGTGTGTGTGTGTGTGTGTGTGTGTGTGTGTGTGTGTGTGTGTGTGTGTGTGTGTGTGTGTGTGTGTGTGTGTGTGTGTGAGTGAGTGTGTGTGTGTGTGTATCTGTATGTGAGTGTATGATGGGGAGAGAGACTGTGTATGTATGTTTTACTTTTGCTTTGTTTTTAATAAATAATTAAAATTACAAACAATTCGAGAGAAAATATTTTCTAGTCGTCTCGAATTTTTGTTTATGTACGTATGTGTGTGTGCGTGCGTGCATGCGTGCATGCGTGCGTGCGTGTGTGCGTGAAGAATTATATAACACTAGGATTTAGTCTACGAAACTTGAGCTCCACCATAAACTCGAGATTACTACACGACTGTAGAATCTATTAATTAATGGACCTCTGCGACTGTTTTCTCTGACTCTGCCATAAACCCTCAAACATTCTCTCCGGGATATCATAATGTCTCTTTTTAACTGATATTGTTTATTTGTTTATTTGGTTTGTTTTTGTTTTTCTTCTTTCTTAAAATAAGCATTTGAAACCAGTTTTTAATAAAATTCTAGATTCTTAAAATCTTTGAATTTTGTGGAAACTTATTGGGACAAATTTTCTGCTGCAAAACAGAACAGAGAATCTTGAACAACCGAAATCGGTAAAGTGGGCGGTGGAGAGAATATGGCATCTCAATTTTAATCTTCATAAGCTTTTTGATAGAGTTATGCTGAATGTAACTGAGTTCTGCCAGCCAGAAGATTAACCCCTTTCCTGTTGATGACAAATAACTTTCTTGATTTTAGTTTTGTTTTTCTTATAAGCCTCGGATCAGCCCTGATCGAGTAAACTTATCAGAAGCTCTCCACGACTCTCACTTGGACGAAAAGTGTTCAACACTAATCACTACAAATGGCTGCTCGCCAGTTTTAAAACTTGTTATGGATATCTCCCAATAATATATTTGTGACATGTCACTAAAGTGAATATATATATATCCATAGACTTACAGTTTGAGTTCCTCAACAGCCGAGCCTAAGTCACTGTTTTATCAACCACTCAACGAACGTACCGTTTTGTTCATCTTCCCAGACAAAACTAGTGCCAACAACTCAGCCTACCTTATCACTTTTCTTACCTGACATCTCGTAAACCATTTCATTTATTTACTGAACAAAGCAAGCGCTAAAATGAGCCTACGTCGTTAACTTTCTAACTGATTAGCGACATAAAATAATACAATATTAACAGGCGTATCTAGCCGCTCATGCAGAATTGAATGAGGTAACGGAAAAATGCTTACCTGTTGGCATGATTAGACGGGCATGCAACTCATCCCAGAGTAGAACGGCCAGTCGACATACCCAGGGTTAATTCACAGCAGATGTAGCAAGGATAAGCAGTAGAGCAAGTGTGAAATATCGTATATAGCAAGGATTGACAGTAAATCAGCTTAGTAATATTTAATTCAGACACAGCCATTATCAGTACATCGACCAGTTCAACAATCAATACCTCCAATTAGCAAAACTAGAATCCTTTTACCAATGGATATTTGGCCTTTCCACAACAAGTTTTAACAGTGAAGAAATTTCTATAGAGTTTATCACTTTAGAAACCCGCTTAGTTATTCATCGAGTTCGAAACCACGGACGTGAAATCATGTGTACAGATGTATTTCAGAAACATGACACTTTCTGCAGGTGGAGGAAAGCACAGACATTTTGAAGATTTGCTGGCAGCTGAGACCACCACTTGCATGGGGCGGTTCTTTTTAGCTTCAATAGTTTGGCTATTTCGGTGAACGACGAGAGCGACGAGGGCTGTTGGTAGCCATGTCGATACGTTTAATGTCAAGGTTAAGAAATTTCGCCGATAGAAGTTGAGATTTTTAGCCAATATCCTGTAGCGCGCGCACGTGTGTGTGTATGTGCGTGCGTGCGTGCGTGCGTGCGTGCGTGTGTTTGTAGCAGGTTTGTAATCCGTAACATTTATCTTTTCAGTGACTTTTATCTTTATTGCCGAAAACAAGGTGGTGTATGCTTTCTAAAATGTTTAACTTAACTGATGTCAACACAAGAGACTGTAGACAAAATCACATTCGTTTAATCCAGTAAAGTGTTCGAGTTGGCTCAACAAAAAGTATTCAACTCTAATCACTACAAATGGCTGCCCGCCAGTTTTCATTTAAAATTCCACATGCGTCTGGACAGAAAGCTGCAATCCGTAACATTCATAGGTGCTTTATAAATTTTGTTTCTCCAATGTTTTCCGAATCTACGTTGAAAGACGAGAAATTTCGAGTTGCGGGTGCCGTGACTTCGTTTTCGCTGACAGATCGACGCTAGACTTCCCCAGCACGCTTGTAAGAAAATGCTAAGTTAGAACTCACATAGAGCCGTCTTAATACGTGGACACGCGGGGCAGTTTTAATTTCATTGTTATTGATAATGTTTTATGCGCAGTTAAGCAGATGTCATTAAACTCTTTGATAAAGTCATTGGATGACATTTCTCAAGGTGCCAGCAGACAAAATGGACAAGGCGTTGCCCTGGAGGATAGCCCAGTGCTAATCTATGTTGTGAGGTCCAGTGCAGTTCTTTGGTCGGGGCAGGGCCTATACAGCTATTTAGACGAACCTGACAACAGAACACAAAAGTTTATGTAAATTCGCAATTTCTGAAGATTTTGTTGAGGATCACTTGGTAGAAAAGAGCAATAATCCCCTGTGCCAACAAAGAATCTTGTTTTTCATTTTCCTTATATTTTTGTTGCCAAATACGGAGATGGTTTCTTTGATAAATGTGTAATGTAAAATGGTCTGGAAATATTTTACGGCTCGCCATTTCCTTACACTTTCTAGAATAACCAGAATCACCTTTGCAGTCGATGAGAGATTTTTTTCCATGACGAAAGAAATGTTCCGGGGAAGAGAGTAACAAACATTACACTGTAAAAAGGATGCTCGAAGGTGTAGAACCAGAAGCATCGTTTATAACAGGCAGGGAACAACATTCAAGTAAACCAGGAGATTGAGGTGTTAACTGATGAAGTTTTAAGCAGATGATTAACATTTTGCTATCTTTTTCTGGAATGGAAAAGTAGGGGGTGAATAGCTTTCCAGAAACGAGACACCGTTTAATGTAGTAACTAAACAAATCTAGCTGTCGTTGTAGTTGCCTGGTGTACAAGTCAAGTACTGTGTTGTCCTAAAATATTTCTCCTCCTTCTATAATAACTCGGGCTCTTCTCTATTTCTGAAATGACTTGCACGAAACAGTATTTCCGCTGTTTAGTGGTGAGCTGAAGAAATGCATTGATATTTATTTATATTGAGGTATATTGGATCAGAAGATGTATTTTTGCCGCAAACACAACAAGCACCGAATACGAGATACGAACGTTTGTCATTCAGACACCCTCATCTATGTACTTGATCATACATGGTTCCCTAATAATCAAAAAAGGGTTAAATTAGCAATTCTGAAAACAAAGAAAGAAAAGATGATGGCAGACGATTTAGATAGGATTCAACAACAGAAGATTAGATTGAGCATTTAACCTCTGTTGTTGATTCGGCTGTGAAGATACGGCCAAATGTTTAGCGTTTAATGAACGGTTTCCCTTTTCAATTACTTCTGTAGTTCGAGTCAAACGAAATTTATGTCACTCAGCAGACATTTTCTCCCTCGTTTTGCTTTCATCTTGCCTCCGCTGCCCTCACATCTCCCCTCCCCTTTTGTCTCTCTCTCTCTCTATTTCACTTACTCTTCTTCTCTTTCATTACTTCTTCATACATTATCCTACTTCTAACTTTTCTGGCCTCTCTTCCCACTTATTTTCCCCTTTATTTCTTTTCTTCCTTCAGTTCTCTTTTTCTGTGTGTGTGTGTGTGTGTGTGTGTGTGTGTGTGTGTGTGTGTGTGTGTGTGTGTGATACTTCTTTCATCATACGTTTACTAATTTCTCTCCGTTTTTTTTTTGTTTTGTTTTGTTTTGCTTCAAATCCGCCATTTTCTTTTATCTTCTTTCGGTATCTTTTCTCTTTAGTTGTGTTCCTCCTCCTCCTCTTCCTTCTCCTCCGCAGTTAACATTCCCTGATTACACGGAAGTCAGTCAGTAAATAAGTGGAAGAGGTTCAATAAACTGAACATTTCCATCGGGGAAAATGGACCGAAATAGTCATTTATAGAAACTCATAAATGACCTGATACTTTATTCAGCTCATTTGGAAGCATTTTCTTTTTGCTTTTTATTTTTACATATGCTTTAATTTGTTAGACAAAACGATTTATTTCTTTTTGTTTTAGAGTCCTGGAGCAAATGAATATAAAGAAATAATTCCAGAACCGCCTTCATCTTTTGACAAAGATACTTTAAGTGAAGAAAGTATTGCATCTACTTCAATTGATGGCATGCCGAGTGATACAGCAGATCACTGAGATGAACCAGGATCTTCAAAAGAAAGTTCCTCATTCATTACGTCAACTTCAGTTAAATGATTTAGTTTGAGACTTGAGTTCAACAAAACAAAAAGTCAGCACTACTGGGCTCCAGGTTGAAACAATGGAATCTTTTACATGGTGTAAAATGCTCGTATTTGCGAAAACGGCATACAGAATTGCATAAATGTTTTTTACAGAGAAAGACGGCATTTGTTTTTGTTGTGATGTTGAAGGACTCCTATGTGAGATGGGATACGGCCATAATCCTGAAGAGTGGAGACTCTTCGTGGATTCCAGCAAAGCAAGCCTAAAAGCTGTTTTGCTGCAAAATGGCAGTCAAAAACCTTCAATGCCACTAGCACTTGCCGCAGGATTAAAGGAAACTAGGAATCAATGGATAAAATTTTACACTTGGTTAAATATTCTGATGAGCTTTTTCAAGAAAATTTAAGCCCAGTAGAGAAAAATGCTTGGGAAAAGTTTATTTCTCTTGTCATAAAATATTGGCGAAATGAGAAATCATCTAACTACGTTGCAATTGTGAATGATTTTTTGAAAGCTTATAAGCAACTTGGGGCAAGAAAGTCTCTAAAATTTATTTTCTCCACTCTCATCTTGACTTTTTTCCACCCAATATGGGTGATATAAGCGATGAGCATGGTGAACGATTTCATCAACAAATCAAAGAGCTAGAAAGCCGCTACAGTGGCAGACTTACACCAAATATGCTGACGGACTACTGCTAGTTTTTAAAACGAGAAACGGACATACAACATAAGCGTAAAAGAAAACACCAAAGCTATTTTTGAAAACCATAAAATTAATAATATTCACTTTTGTGCTTTATTAGATTTAGAGCTGCTTGTCTACCTAGTTGCTATTGTTCTTATACCAAATAACGGTAATTTACGTTCAACATAACATTCATTTTATTTTTCATGAATTTTCACATTATTGTAATTTGATTGCAGTATAATAATGATAGCGATAAAACGTGACGTGCTAGAGTAAAAATGATTGCAGATTCGGAATCAGCTCTCCCAAATTACCCATGAGCACCATTTCGTCTAATAGTAAGATCAAACACTTATTGGAGGCGCAAATGAGATTGATGGTCACACTTTCTTAAATAACTATTCAAAATTCTTTCTTAATATTGGCTTCTATTTTACTCTCCAAACAACACACAAAATTTAATAAACTGCATCAGATAAACATTTTTATACTGAAGTTAAAGAAAGAAATCATTAAAAATTTTTGCCCGAAATCTCGGTTTTGCAAATGAAAATAACAATTGCAAATATAAATTTTCGTTTACAAACTTTGACCACTATGAGGGAACGAGAATATTGACAAAGCTCCTTTGTCGAAAGAGAGAAAATATGTTCAGTAAAGGTCGTCGTCGACTTACGACCGATCGACTTTACGACGATTGGCGCCCCAGCTTCCAGTAGCAATAATAAATAGTCTAGTTGAAATTTAATGGGTTAGAAATTAACCCGTCTACGGACGATATCAGCTAACAGACGCTTCGCCTAGATTTGGTTATCGATCGTTACAGTGGTTATCCCAAGTGTTGGGTGAATATCCTGTCGCAGAGACATCGAAGCAACCTTGTATTTGTTTATAAGACGACAGCTTGAGACTCCGAAATTTTTGACTAACGCCAGTATAATAGTATAATACAGAATGCTGTGAGTGACTTTTACCTGAGAATGTCCCTTAAGAATGTAAAAATATAAAACAAGGCCTATAGGCTGACTTACGACCAAATCACTAACGACCAGTCAGTCGGAACCGATTGTGGTCGTAAGTCGACGACGACCTATATTCACAACAGCATTGAAATGATGGATTTTTACATGATCATACACAGAATTTTTGTCTAAAAAGGTTATGATTTATCTTTTACTTGTTTCAGTCATTAGATTGCGGCCATGCTGTAGCACCGCCTTGAAGGGTTCAGTTGAACAAATCGCCCCTAGCACTTTTCTTTAAAGTCTGGTACTTAATCTATCGATCTTACTACCTAACTGCTGATGTATGGAAACGTAAACAAACCGACACCGGTTGTCAAGCAATAGTAAGGTACGAACACACACACACATAACACATAGGGTGTTCGGTTAAATTTGACGATTTTTTATGTCTGCCCTGAAGAGCATAAAGATTAAAATTGTTGAGAAATGGTTGAGATGGCGGACTGGAAGCTATCTGAATATTGGACACACAAATACTATTTCTTTTTTTCTTTCAGTTTACCCATTGACGTTCTATTATTTAGCCTTTTAAGTTTTTGGTACATCTGAGTGTCACATCCTAGGCTGTCAGCAGCCTATTTCTTTGTCGCTTTAAAATTATTGTATTCAGTTACAACTTTTCTGAGCCAACTAGGGATTTCAGTTGGGTCATTTAATCAGCTAGAAGAAGCAGTTAAGGAATGTAAGGACGTTATTTATAGGTCTAATCGATCGGTGTTGATCTGAAGCTAAATAACAGCTTCAGCAACTATTTCGCATTCATTCATGGATTCGATCAAAAGTTATTGCACTCAAATTTTGTGACACAAACTCATATACAATAAGAGAGAGAGAGGGGGGAAGAGGAAGAGGAGGGCGAGTAAACTATAACTAGCGACGTATTTCTTGTAATCTTCTATTTGACTCGCGTTTTCCCCTCCTCTGTGCGTTACCTTCTTCTGTGATGTTACGCCGATATCTAAGGGAGAAAACTCCCATTTTGTTCTTTAATTTTTTCATACTTAGTAAAGTTAACAAGTCTTACGCGATGATATTACATTCAAACATAACCCCGAAAGTCCTTAAACCACATGAAATTTATGTTTTAAGTTACATTAAATGGTCAAATAGTTGGTTTGAAACTATAATAGTAAAATCAAGGGACGTAACTGTAAACCGACTATCGTACGCCTGTGTGGGGTATATATATATATATATATATATATAGGTTATGGGCGATAGTGGTGTCAAATAGACCCAGAGGTTTCAGGTAATGCTGAGTAAGTGCTATGGATAGACCACAGTTAAGCTCCAGGTTCAGTGATTATGCGAATAAGGGGTCCAACGTAGGTCATATATCGGCGTATGAATATAAGGATTTTTCGTTATAAGATTTTTAAAAAACCAAGGCTGTGTGCATTATAGAACATTTATAAATAGAAGGTCTTACAGCTATAATGTTATATAATGCACACAGCCTTGGGTTTTTTTAAATCTCATTACGAAAAATAAATCCTTATATATATATATATATATATAAATCTAGTTTCCTCCTCTCGTCGTGTAGCGTCCACAGCTTCCTTCAGCATGTTTAGACTTGGCAAAGAACTTCACCAGTCACTGACAGCCCGACCAGTTATTGCAGTTTTCACCAATGATTCCCTCCTGCCACTTTCTGCTGCTCTCGCCGACAGCCATTGCAGTCGCCAGTCTCCCCACCAGGTTTCAATATTTTTGCAGTGATTTCATTACTTGTCTCTTGGCTCATTGTTGGATTTTCCCCTACATCCAGGTCTCTATTATTCGTTGATCAAGATTCTACGGCTCTGTCTGTGTCAGTTGATCTAATGTTTCTCAAAAGTGCTCCATCCATCACCAGTCTTTTCTCCGTTTACTCTTCACCGCTCTATTTCAGCTGGTCTTTGCTCCAGTTATCTCCCTTATTATAGATTCCCGAGAACCATTTTAGATTATTGCTTCTGCCTTCGTGCACTTTTTGTCAAGCCATCACAAATCCATTTGAACTGTTCGTCCAGCTCTTGGCATTCTTCCCTACACTTTTCTATATTTACTCCAAGGTTATGACTATTCCATCTCTTCAGGGCTATGTAAGACTACATTATTTGTGTCTATTCGGTTAAATTCATTGGTTCCAAATTTTGGCACAAGACTAGCAATTTTGGGAGAGGAGGAGGCAAGTCAATTACATCAACCTCAGTATATCACTGGTACTTATTTTATCAACCCTGAAAGGCAAAGTAGACTTCAACATAACGTTGAACACAAAACAAAGACATACAAAATACTGCTAAGCATTTTGACAGGTGTGCTAACAATTCCACCAGCTTAATTAATTATTGATACCATTAATACACCTGGCAACAATGTTACTATCATAAACTGTATACCAGGGAAGGTGGTGCCAGACTACAAAAAGATTTCATTTGAAAGAATGGAACGTTAAAGACTGGGTTTCCAAAATGTCAGAGAAACGATCCCATCTAAAAACTGAATATTTGTTACTGTTGAGACGATGACCATTTGAAATATTAAAAATGCTTTTGAGAGCATCCAAAAAGGTAAAACTAATTTTCAAAAATGCAAAAACAAAGAAAATTATTATGAAGTGGCAGGTTATAAATTGTGGACACTGTATATATACTGTTATATGCAGCAGACACACTGTTGTAGTTTTATATTGTTATATGTAGTAGAGACGATTTCCATTTATGACAAGAGAGAAAAAGTGAAAAACTTTTATAAAACTTGAGTTAATAAAGACAGGTGAAAGAATGGATGTTTTATTTATTTAAATATATATATATATATATATATATATATAGGGTTGGCAAGAAAGTAATTTCGGTTTTTTTAGTGTGAAATAACTCGTCTATTTTTTTTTTTTTCATGAAAAGAATGAACTTTAATCAATTCTATAATTTTCCATTTTGTTTGATGACCTTTTGCCATCTTTTTGGCAACTTCATGATTCCATACTCATAGAACTTCTGGTCCTTATCAGCCAAAAACTGAAGCAAGTGTGATTTCAAGTCATCGTCATTATTGAAAGCTTTACCATTCAAAGAATCTTGCAGACTTTGAAATGAATGGTTACCTGATGGTGCAAGGTCAGGGCTGTGGGGTGGATGGGACATCACTTCTCAACCAAGCTCCAATAATTTTTTCATAAGTTAGCAAAGATTTCTGTGGTCTAGCCTTGTCCTTTACGATTTGCCAATTCTGGCCATTTTTCTTTGATTGCTTCCTCCAGTTTCATTAGTTGTTGAAAGTAAACATCCGAATTGATTGCTTGGTTCCTTAGAAGCAGCTCAAAATGCACAACACCTTTGTAATCCTACCAAATTGACAGCATGACCGTTTTTTGATGCAATTCAGTTTTCAATGTGGTTCATTACACTTGGATCATGATCATTTTTGATTGATGTTATATTGCAGACAATCCATTTTTCATCACCAGTGATGATTTGTTTCAAAAAAAGGTCGATTTCATTGCGTTTGAGATGCATATCGCAAATATTGATTCGTTGTGTTAAGTGAATCTCTTTCAATTTATGTGGAACCCAAATATCGAGCTTCTTAACAAGTCTAAGACATTTTAAGGGTTGTGTGCGATACATTTAACCTCTCTGCAATCTCTCACACAGTTATATGACAGAACATTGGTCATCTTTGAGTGAAAAATCTTCAGAATGGAATTTTTTTAACCATTCTGACATTGTGCATTCTGTTAAGCAAACACCATAAACTTCACACATCTCTTTGTGAGCCTCAGCAGCTTTCTTGCCTTTATGGAAATTTAAAAAAAAGCAAAATATGGCGAAAATGTTTGTTTTTTGCACTCCCATGTTAAAATTGACACTGAGCTAACATCTGTAAACAAAATTACTTGCAATTTGCTTCTAAAGTAAGCTAAAAGTAACGGCTATCAAATGTCAAAAGGAAAAATATCATAACATTGATGACAGTCATTAAAAAAGATCGTTTACTATTTGTGAACAAAATTACTTTCTTGCCAACCCAATATACACACACACACACAATCATTTTTTTTACTTCCCTTCCTGCATACATCACATTTCCCCCATCTCAATCACTGACATCCATTGTGCAAGCTGATAATTTCGATATCATTCCCAGCTTTTATACGATTTACTTTACAAGCAAACGGATTCAACCGAGGAAAATTCAGCAACAATTGCTTGAAAAGTAGCAGCAATAGTTTGTAAAGAGGAAACTAACACTGACAAAAGAGAGAAATAACAACACAGTATAGGAGAGACATGCTCAAGAGGAAGGCCATGGATTTTTATTGTAGTTTTGTAAAAAGGTAAATTCACCAGATATGCCACTTATGAAATAATTCTTTCAAATTTTTTTTAATGGATACTGGTGCTGTAATTGGTAATGTTGTCAAAGATATATATATATATATATATA
>NC_068989.1:677925-679857 GCF_001194135.2 Octopus bimaculoides
TAATAATTTTTCTTGAAAAGTTCCAATTTCGGCTAGTAAACATTCAGATAGTTGTTATATTTACTCAAATAGGATTAGAAACAGAGGATAGTAGAATTACAGAAGACGGCTAGAGCAAAGAAATAAGCTTAGTTCTTTGAAAACCATTCTAAAGACAAAAGCTGTGGGAACAGACAAGTCAGTTGGTGAGAACCAAAAATAAACAGTGAAGACAAAGAGAAAAGAAAATGTTTTATGATTATCATCAAAAGGAATTACATTAAAATACTTCTTTATTAAATAGTTGCCACTTTTTATATTAATACATTCTAGTGTAATTATAAAACTATATTAGCAACAATGAAACTAGAGGAGATGGGATCTTGGTCACAAAATCCACGAGGAAATAAAAGGAGTTGCCAATTATTAAACTACATTCAGTAGACATAAGTAAAAAGCAATGTTTAAATAGGAAAAGAAAAAGCAGCAGGTTAATTATATCAGATTGATCCCTACAACTAATGACAATAAATTCATTAAAAAATTACCTGAGCACCAGCTCATCTCCAGATAGGAGTGTGACCAGTCTAAAAAAAAAACACAAAAAAAACAGAAACCCAGAAAACTTTCAGCTGCATTTCCTCAAAGGACAGCAGGTTACTAGAAAAAAAGGAATGCTTTCAGTTGAGCTCATTTGATCTTGTGTACCAAATAACATTTAAGGTCGTGGCTTGACGATTTTATGTTATGGCAACTAAACCAAAGAGACAAACCCTTCCATAAGCTAATGTTATAGCAATTAAGTAATTGTGTGTAAGGCATCTAATGAGAATGGTGAACAATACAACTTCAACTTATCAGTTGAGAGTGATTGTGTGGATTTTGTAAACAAGAGAAATGAAGGTTTGTTTATTCTATTGTCAGTAGAGAGAAGTCAGTATGGAACTTGAAAAAAAAGAAACTAGAGATAAGTTTACAGGGCAAATAAAAAGATTAGAGAAAAACTTATTACATTTGATGTTCTAGATCTGCTGCTGCTATGGCACTGACCAGCATAACTTTAAACCTTGTTTCAAACTAAAAATAACGGACATAGCCTGAAAAGCTATTCATAGGCATTTCAATGGAACTGGTTTTATTTGAAGTAAATCCAAGATGAGGAGTCTTATGGTGAGTATTTTAACTAAGTAGAAGGCCATATTCTTTCATAGGACAAAGATATAGTCAGTGGAATGAACCCCCCCTCCAGGATATTACTGGTACTTATTTTATCAAATAGAGGGATGAAAGGTAAAGTTGATCTGAGAGGAAGGAAAGTAAATGGTAAACATTTTATATAGCATTCTTTTGTGTTAGCATCACTTCTACCACTCCTGATAATCCAATTGTATTCTTTAGTCACACCTTTACCAATTTTGACATTCCTGATATTCAAAACATAAGGAAAAGAATGGGGATTAAAATGACAGTTAAACATAACAAACTGAAAATCTATCAGTCATCATGGCAATAAATAATAGAGGTAGCAAAATGCCTAAATATTCATAATCATTAACATTATCATTTCATTAAGGGTGAAAGAAAATGAGGTCAAAGTACAAGTTATATATGCTGGAAAGCTCGTTAAGCAGCTAAAAAAAACATGTACAGATTAACACTGAAATCTGGAGAAGACCTGGAGTATTTCTGAACAACTTAGTAAACTGACAAACTGGTGTGCATGCATTATACACACATATATACACACACACATATATATATATATATATATATATATATATGCCAGTCACTTGCTTGAAGGCTCCTCTCACAACTTTTGAAGATTTGCAGGGTTCTCTTTCTCAATTGTTGTTGGTGTTGTAATTTTATTTTGATAAACTTCTCAATTGGAACATTCTGGAAGGGGAAGAGAGTCTGAAGGGCACACATTCACATCCATTTTAACCAGTGAAA
>NC_068989.1:679924-689946 GCF_001194135.2 Octopus bimaculoides
TGTGTGTGTGTGTATCAATTTATATATTTAATGATAATGAGAGATGGTGTGAAGTTGATAGTCTGTTGCTGCAGTTGTTTTGATGTTGCAATCCCAGAAGGGAACAAGCCACAAGTAAATATATTACAGACTAGCAGTGGTGGGCAGAGAGGTTCTTTTTTTTCTTCTTCTTTTTAGGGGAAAGGGGGGAAGGATATTAAAAAGAAAACAATAATATACAAAAAAAAGAGAGAGAAATGAAAAAGAAGTTGAGGAGAAAAAGGGTGAGAAAGAAGTCAGGAAAGGTAAAGGGAGTAAAAAAAGAAATTAAAATGTTAAATGGAGAGAAATAAGTATATCCGTCCACACTCGACAGCCCACTCCATTCTAGTACCACCACTACTAGTTTCTCAAATATTAAACATACAGTGGATGGGGACCAGTTCAACACAAGGCAGTGTGATGATCCCTCATCTCAAGTTAATCTACCAACCACCAGTTTGTTCCTGGTACACTTCTATCACATCATCATCTTCCATTTCAAGCTGAAAAATAAATTAAAAATAGATTTTAAGAAACAAAAACAAAAAAAAAAAAAACAGCTTCAATATTATAGAAATGGAAATTTTACAGAAAAACATCATAAGCCAGAATCCCCCAAAAATTCCTATATTTTTACAAGTCATTGAGATTGCTTCCTCAGATTCACACAAACCCAGTGAATAAGTCAGATCTTTGGCAGCAAACACAGTCTGACATGAGCATCCTACTTTACAGTAATTAACTTACCCATTATTAAAACAACTAAATACTGGAGAGACAGTAACTGTCTTAACTTCCATATCCACTTTCTTCTTAAAATAACTAGAGAATCACCTGTTAATTCTAATAATACTAAAATAGCAACAATTCAACATTTCTGGTCTACTCAGATAAGAATTACGCTTTGACACTTTATGATCTCAAATTAATTTAGAAGAACCATCAGAGACGATGGTTGCCTAAAATTAATGTGGACTTGATCTGTTGCCCAGTTTAACAGTGCCACCTGGCACTTTGGGTGGCTTGAGAAAGCATTTCAGAGTAAGTCACTGGTTTGAGAAGGACATCCTCTCTCTATCTCCCCACCATCAGTGCCAGGGGTCCCCAAAAACAGTCATGTCTTCCCTCTTCACTACAAAGATTTTTTAAACATTTGTATCTGATATCGCTGAACATTTAGGGTTAAGTAACTGCATTGCTGTAGGGGACATCATTAAAATAAACAAAAGACAAATTTGTAGAGAATAATTTTTTTTTTTAATGAAGAAAAGAATGAAGTAGTCAACAATTAAGATGCGGAAGTTATTTGTTTTTCGACCCAGGTAGAAAAAAAAAAAGGTTACCTGCTTTGGTGTTTCATCATCATTAATTCTTCGACCATCAAATAAGAATCTCAAAGAAGTCACTGGAACACCCTTCAATAGAATTGAGAAGAAGTGAGAGTAAAAGAGTGAGTTTTAAAATGACAACACACACACACACACACATGGTGGGTTTCTTTCAGTTTTTATTTGTTAATTCAATTGACATGGCTTTGATCAGCTTTTATCTTTCCAAATTGTTTTACCAGTTTCATAAACAGTAATTATAACTGATTCAGCCTTCTTTACTTTCTCTGACACCTTAAAGTAATCACCAAGCTAAATGCAGAGAGGGGGGGGGAGACTACAGTATATCATGGACAGAGTTCATTGTATACTAAAGTCATAAAAAAGAATTTCTTGGGAATGTAGATTTCATTTAAAGGCCTCAAAGTGAACATGGTTTCAAGGCAAAGTTCACTTTGCAACTGCATATTTTCAGCTTCAATGCCAATGTGGAACTTTAGTCAATTGTCTTCTACTAAAACCTAAGATTAACTAATAACTAGTCGAATGTGGTAGGCAATTGAAATTATAGTGGGGTCAATAAGATCGTCCAACCCATACTAGCATGGCAAGCGGACGTTAAATGATGATGATGATGAGGATGACTATAGTACACTGAATCAAAAAAATCACAATGTTGAACTTTTGTCTGTTGCACAAGGTACAAACAAAAGATACACTAAAGATATCAGAAATGCAAAACTTTCCGTAGTTGCCATGAGAAAAAAAAAAACTAGTAATGGTTGATATAGCTCAATGGAAGTGTCTAGGTTATTCTATGTGACATAATTAGTGTGTGAGAGGTTGAAGCTGAATTGTATAGTTTGAGTTACGTTTAGAAAACTGGTTTTACTTCAATAGAGAATCTAATTTTCTCAGCAAAAAGTGGATTATATGGGCCATTATACAATGTGATGCTATACAGCAGAGAAATATAAGCTTGTGTACACAGAAAAAAAATGTACTGACTGGAAACGACTACACTGATGTTGCAATGTTAACTTATGGTTAAGTATAAGGACAACATGATTGTGAAATATTTCTGAGAGAATAAAGCTTGGAGGTGCTTAACCCTTTAACATTCAGTTTACTTCTCTGTCGAATGTAATCCTTATTTATTCACATTGTTTTGAATTAGTCATGCAATATCTTGTAGCTTTGAGATTTCAATGATGTGACTGTTTGTTTTTTGAATGACATTGTTGGGTAGGTGTGAGAGGCTGGATCTGGCCAGTTTCAATATAAAATGGATGGAATGTTTTGGCCAGATACAATTGGTTTAAATGCTAAAGGGATAAATCTAAATGGACAGTGAATGACAAATAAAAAAAATCACTTTCAGTTGAGAGTGGAAAACAGTTACAATAGGTTTGAGAAAGTGGGTTAGAGACTATTTTAAATGTAATAGATAAGGGAACAAGACTAAAAGCAACATTTAATCCATATCAACACAGAAAAGCTAAGAAAAAAAATATTTGTTAGGAATGAAACAATTACAATCTAATTTCTCCATTTACCTTGAAGGTAATAAAAAAACTAAATCAAACTAGAAGCATTTATTTCATAGAATCATCTCCACCGCCACTACCAAACCCCTCCCCCTCACCATTCAATGTCCACTTTTCCATGTTAGCATGAGTCGGATGGAATTTACTGAGACAGATTTTTCTATGGCTGGATGACCTTGTTGTCACCAACCCTCACCTGTTTCCAAGCAAGGTAATCTTTCCTTATACCTACAAATGTTTTTTCACAGAAGACGAGAAACAAACAACCTCACTTATATAACAAATGATGCTCAATTTCAACCATCACATGATTTCTAGACAAGGGTACACACACACACACACACACACACAAACACACAGACAGGCTCGTTTCAGTTTATGAAATCCACTCCCCAGGCTTTGGTCAGCTTGGGGCTAGAATAAAAGACACTTGCTCAAAGTACCATGCAATGGGACTGAGCCTGAGACCAGATGGTTAGGAAGCAAGCTTCATAACCACAACCATGCCTACACCAAATTAGACAAAAAGTTTTACAAGTTTAAATATCATGCAAGAAAGTTACTAATCTTAAAGTTAATCTCTTGTTTCAAGAGACAGTATTATAAATTGTATTCTTTTGCAATATACGAGGAATGACCTCCTTATGTCCTACCTGCCGTTCACTGTATGATCGTTTCAACTTCTCCATCTTTGTAGTCATTCTTACACGAAAATGAATTTCTGTGTTGTCCTTTGAAAAGAAAAAACAAAACAACAATTTATGAATGTACGGTGGTTTATGTATGCAGCTATCATTCGGAATACAAAACTTGAAAATTATATAAAGGGGAATCACACTGCAAACAGCTGAGAAAGAGAGTTGAACTACAACAGAAAGCAGCTAGGTTATACTCTGTGAACAAAATACAGCATACATTGTAAAGTATGTCAAGAAGCACACCATACACAGTTATAGCAGGAACCTACATGGTCCAAAATGATAGGGATGAATTAAAACACAATACACTCGAAAAACAGACCGAAGCATTCACTAGATGTCACGAGCCAAGTAGGGGTCTATATATATATCTATATATATATATATATATACACACACACACACACATATATATATATGACTTTATTAACAAGAAAGAAAGGAAAGAATGCGGTGTCAGCAAAGCTTTGTTTACACAGAGAGATGAAAGCTTTTTAGTGGTTGAGGTAACAAGAGATTCCCTAAAGATGCACTCATCTGAATCATTAGAACCAGTGTTAATCATGACTTTTGTGGGGGCTACAACCCAGCATGCATGCTAACAATAATATTTCACAGAATGTTTCAAAAATTTTTTTTTAATTTTATTTGTAAAATTGAGCCAGAGGTCAGAGGTCAGATGAACTATTATCACTGCTGGCCATATTGCTTGATAGCCTCACCTAAAAAGTTGAATAGAAGCTTAACAATTCTTAAGTATGTCTAAGTTAATGTGAACTGATATATTTAAACACAACTGTATTCAACTGCAAACACTAAATAACAATACAGTTAACAATTATTACACATCATTAATACAGAAGTTTCCCGGGGAAACTCTGAGGTCCCCACCACCCCTCTCCCCTTTCTTTTCTGGAAGAAAGTGGCTTGCGGCGGGTTTGGAGGTGGGATGCATTGAATGCACTCAAAAAAATCTCTAGAAAAAATTATTTCACACTGGAGTACAAATGGGTCCTTTACAAAATATTTACCCAAGATCAGGAGAGGCATGCGAATAGAAAGATCGATGAGATTGATAAAGCAAGGGCTGAGCATCTGGCAGAACAGAAGGAGAGATCAGGAATTGGACGCTCAGAGAGCTGAGTGTCTGGCGAAAGAGAGGGAAAGCAGGAGACATCATGAATCAGATGCTCATGTGAATACAAACGGAATAAAACAAGTCTCACATAAATTGGACCATGGGTTACCAAGATATGTGGGTTTTTTCAGGTACCTCTATAAATAACCAAATCAGCATATAATGGGGGAAATGTTTTGAAAGTAAGGTACCATTAGAATGTGAATACAAAGTTTCGTGTAAATCAGACCACTGATTCACGAGACAGGCGGCTTTTTCAGGTACCTTGAACTATTGGTGACCCAATGGGTGATGGGTAGTCTAGTCATTCAATAAATCTTTCCACAAAAGAAACATTCCTCTGACCTCTTTACATTTTATGACAATTTTAAATCCTTTTTAGCTGCTGTCTGAAATATGGCTATGAAATGGGTCGAAAGAAATGCAGGGAATCAAATCACAGTTGAAAAGAACCAAAATGTCTTTTCATTTCTTCTTTTATCAGTTTCTCAAGGCAACTAATTACATTTCTAGTTCTGCCTTTGAGAGTGCAATACTGAGGACACTTGATAGGTGGAAAAGTAATAAAATTACTTTAAAAATTATATTATAGCCTAATGAAACAAACAAACTTTATTTCCTTTGATCTCATTATGCTTCAATCCCAAACAAATTAGCAGTGACCTCTCCTCCTCCTCCTTCTTGGTAACTTTTAACTGACTTATAACTAAAAGAAAACCAGTGTAGATTGCCCTCAAATGTACAAATGAGATCAAAAGATTACATTAATCTTAGAAATGGCTCTTCTCTTTCACTGATATGTAACTTCTCTCTCAGAGAACCTAACAAGAACTACTTTGCTGTCCCACTATTTAGATGGATGAAGATTGTATAAGCCAGCATTGTGCCCCCCTTAACCCCTCGATGTTATTAGGTTTCATAACCCCTGAAGAACAAATACCTTGACCTTTTTAGACCCATGTTGAACATCCTTGTCTGATTTCTCCTATCAATTGGGATGTGCAATGCCCGGTTCCAATTGTGCTTTGGCAAGGTTTCTACAGCTGGATACCTTTCCTAATGCCAACCACAGTACAGAGTGTACCAGGTGCATTTTATGTGCAACCAGCACAAGTGCTTTTTACGTGGCACACCATATATATATTTATCTGCTTGTTGGAGTTAATCTCTCAAAAACCCAAGAAGTTTCAGTACAGAATAGGAAAGTTAGAAATTGCTTGAATTTCCAAATGATGAAATGAAGTTGATATCCATGTTAAAGAAACTTTGGGGTTTTATAGACAGCAGCAGCAGCCCACCAAATCAGAAAGTTAAAAATAACTATCATGCTATTTGAATATTAAAATGCAAATGATACAAAAGTCTCTCATAAGATAACTGAAGTGGTTGCAACATAGAAATGGGCTGAGGACAATAAAATGCAGTCCAAAGCTGGAAAATCTCAAGTTCTGTGCCACCACATACAGAGCTGAATGAAAAGCAGACAGGATACACTGGCCCAGGAGGGATTGCAATCTCTGAATTGAAATCAGTCCATGACACAGACACGAGTAAGGATGCATCTTTGCAGGTGCAGAGTACGAAGCTCAGCAGATGGCTGGCGGAATGGACTCTGAGAACTGTCAGAACAAGAGTACAGGAAACCATGATGGTCCTCTAGAGGACCTTTAGCCATTTAGACTACTGTTGCTCCCAACTACAGACACCACACAGTGTAAAATTAACAACAGAATTCAAAACAACCCAGAGAAGCTACACAAAGATCGTCTCAATGCGACATGTCAGCTACTGGGAGAGACTGGAAAAGTTAAGACTCTCCTCCCTAGAACAAAGGTGGGAAAAATACGCAGTGATATACAACTGGAAAATTCTACAAGAACTTGTACGTAACTTTGGAATTGAAAATTACACAAACAGCACAATAGGGTGCCACTGCATAGTAGCAAAAACCCCAGCATTGCTACCAGGATACAGAAGCAGATACTGTAACAGCTTGGGTTTAATCAGCTCTTCAATATCCTACCACAAGGCCTGAGAGACCTACATGAAATGGTTGGAGGCATCTTCAAAACAAAACTGGATCTCCTCCTGTCTAGAGTTCTGGATGAACCTACCTCACAGCAAGAAATGCAGATGAGGGCAGCAACATCAAACTCCCTCATTCACCAAATGCCACATATCACAGAAGGTTTAACGAAAGTGTAGCAAAGCTAATGGTGGCACCCCAGCATGGCCACAGCTCTCAAGCCGAAACTAGTAAATATATATATATATATCATCATTGATGATGATATATATATATATATATATATAATATACACACACACACAAGCTTCTTTTCAGTTTACACCTACCAAATTCACTCACAAGGCTTTGGTCAACCTCTGGCTATAGACTGAAGCCAAAATCACACAGCTATGCCTGTACCTATAACCACGGCCATATAACAAGGAAAGCATTTAATCCTGTCAAAAAAGCCACAAAATGATTCTAACAGCCTACAGAATGCAAAAATAAAATAATAATCAGCAGCAATGAGAGCTACA
This sequence comes from Octopus bimaculoides, assembly GCF_001194135.2. Classification (NCBI taxonomy): domain Eukaryota; kingdom Metazoa; phylum Mollusca; class Cephalopoda; order Octopoda; family Octopodidae; genus Octopus; species Octopus bimaculoides. The sequence goes on from NC_068989.1 coordinate 687,203, forward strand.
AGTGGGTTCGGTTTAAGTGCTTAAGAAGAATTATTCAGTTTTAGGAGTGGCACTGAAAGCAAACACACCTATGACATTTGATACTCAATCAGAGCCAAGGAAATACAACATATATTCATAATAAATCACACATCATATTTTACATAATTTCAAGTTCGTAGATGGTGATGTAGAATTCTCAAGCAACATGGCAGAAATTACAACACTTTCTGTAAAGACAAATAGCTTTTATAGCAACAAAAAGAGAACTTAGTGGCCAATGAAAGAACCTCTGCAACAAATAGGCAAATCACATCCTTTTACAATAAAGATACAATGAACACCAATATAGACCCTAATATAGAAAAAGATGGGCTGATAAAAGCCCTTTGTCAAAAGGTGTTGAACCAGAGATGACCTGGACAATTATTATCATCAGTTCAAGCTTGCCCAGATTTTCCCAACTCAATCACACCATCCATCACAACCACACAAAGCACTTGGTAGGGCAGCAGGGCAACATCTCGTGTTGCATTAGGCTGGGCAATATAACTGTTTGTAAGAGCACCCATTACACTCTCATAGTGGTTGGCGTTAGGAGGGTCATCCAGCCATAGAAACCATGCCAAATCAGACTGGTACCGGGTGTAAGCCCTCCAGCTTACCAGTTCCAGTCAAGCCATCTAACCCATGCTAGCATGGAAAGCAGACGTTAAATGATGATGACAGCTGACCCAAGTATATCTATGTCAAGTTCCCTCCAGCAAGGTCCCACATTATCATCATTGTTTACATGTTCCATGCAGAAAGGGGTTGGATGGTTTGACAGGATCCAACTAACCTCAGGGCTGTCTTGGTCTCTAATGCCTGCTTTAACAAGGTTTCTATGGCTGAATGCTTTTCCTAATGCCATCTAGGCTATAAAAAGCAACAAAAGTAGATCTTAGGGTCATTACAAATTCTAAACAACTTGCTGTTGATACTGATTGTCACAAAAAAAAAAACTGCACTGATTGGCCTCATATCTCCTGTTGATGACATCTTGACAAACAGTATAGCCAATTTGAACAGAATACAGAATATCTGGCTAAATGGTTAAAGGTAATGAGAAATCCTAAATTTAAAATGGCAATACTGCAAGTCCCATCAACTTTAATCCCATAACATTGAAGAGAAACATTTTCAGTAAATGACAAACCAGCAACAAAACAGTTTGATGAAAATGAATATGGTTGTTAATTCAGAGAATAGAGAAATCTATAAAAAATTATTATTTTTGAAGATATTACTTGCCAATGTATTTTAAATTCTAAGAACTGATATTTCATGGAAACAGCTGAGGCTACAACGTAAAAGATTATCTCCTTGCAAAATATACACCAAAATGGAACCACACAGTACAAAAAACAACAAAAACAATCAAGACTAAATAAGATTAAGCAAAATACCAAAGTACATAATTTAGATCAAAGGGTTTTCTGAAGTACTTGTTTGCCTCACTGCCAACTATTTGACTGCTAAGAATAAGCGAAGACCAGAGGGAGAAAATCCGGAGGTAATAAATATTCAGTTTTATAACTAATTACTTGCAGAAAACTATGAAAAAGGACTGGCTGAATTGTTCTGCTAATCATCATCATTTAACATCCACTTTTCCATTCCTGTAGGAATCAGACTTTGTTGAAGCAGATTTTCTACAACCAGACGCCTTTCCTGTTGCCAACCCTCATTTGTTTCCCCACAGCCAGGCAGGCTTTTCATGGAAGACTGGAAACGACCACCACTGCTTCTATGATAATGATGCTCATTTACAACCTTCACAGGATGTCAAGAGGATACACACAACCTGTGTGTGTATACGACAGGCTTCTTTCAGTTTCCACTTACTGGGATTGAACCAGAGATCACAGAGTTGGAAAATAGGCTTCTTAACCACACAACCTGTTACCTATTTTTCTTTTTGTCATTTACTTGTTTCAGTCAATGGACTGCCACCATGCTGGCGCGCTGTCTGGAAAGAGTTTTTAAGGAATCGATCCCAGTTCTTATTCAATCGATTTCCTTTGCCCAACTGCAATATTACTGGGACATAAGCAAATCACTGGCGGGAAACAAACACACACATACAACAGGTTTCTTTCTGTTGCCGTTTTACCAAATCCACCGACAAAGTTTCGGCCCATGTGGGGCTGAACTTGGAACCATGTAGTTGGGAAGCGACCACATGGTTCCAAGTGTCTCTAATTTTTATGTGAATAGTTTAACTTTTGTGCATTATCGTTAACAAACCAAAATAAAAGTTTAAACGCAAAGCAACTGTCGCTGATGTGTAATCAAAATAAAATCGTTACAACTTTATAGGCTGGTAAAAATCGACTGATCTTTACTTAGTATAAATCAAAATGAACACAATAGCAACTGAAGGAAGAAAAAAAACATCTTTATCGATCTGAAATTAAGCTAAAAAGAAATAGATAATTCGTGGAACAAGGCCTAAAGTGAAGCCAGGAGCGGCGGAGAGGTAAGTAGATCCGGAAAAGTAGAAAGAAGCAGCAGCCAGGTGCAAAGCTTGATATTTCGACGTGATACAATGTCGACATCTTCACGAATTTGTCGTTAGTGGGAGTTAGGGAGCGAGAATGAGAGTCGCGATGATGAAAGTTGGAATGAAATGTATTTGGTGAAGCGGAGAGGCGAAGGTGGGGAATAGTTAAGTAATGAGCTGAGAAATAAAAACTAGCAAGATGAAAGTTAAAGGAGAAAAA
>NC_068989.1:690073-691939 GCF_001194135.2 Octopus bimaculoides
AAGTAATGAGCTGAGAAATAAAAACTAGCAAGATGAAAGTTAAAGGAGAAAAAGAACTAGGGAAATGTAGAAGACAATAGCGAAATAGGAGTAATGGTGAGATATAAGGATAGTGGAGAAAGAGTAAGAAAATATTTATCGGAAGAAAAAAAGAGAGAGACATGAGGAAGTGAGAAGTTAAATGGCTAAGACGGTAGGACTATTTAAAGTACAGGAAATGATTATAAAAGTAATCATTTTTAAAATGCCTCTTTCAAATAAGAACACATTCAGAAAATGAGTCAGGCTCTTTTTGAAATATTTAAATTTATAAATGAAAATGTTTGAAAACTTGCAGCATGGATTAAGTTTACTTAACTTAGTATGTAACTTAATTTTCAAAAAAGAACAGAAATCAATTTGTGAAGGCTGGGAACAATATTACAACATTCATACTTTTTCCTCTGGACAAAAGGCAACGTAAATAGTTTCAATAAACAGAGTTAATGTTTACAATAACGACGATATTCATTCATTGTCTATAAATGACGTTTTCTTTATATTTCCACATAACTAGAACGATCCATTCGTTACCAGTTAGATTTAATGAACATATATTGCTCCTCATTATTTATTTATATTCAGTCAATGTGTATTAGTTACTGAATCAACCACTTTCCGCCCAGATACACTAGTAGACACTCACAACTAACAGATGTACTCCAGAATAAACAAAAATAACAGGAATTACTCTGGAACCATTTCGGTTTAGCCTCAATAATATTAATAAATCTTTATTTCTATTTTCATAGAGTGAAAGGGACATCGTTTGATGCTCTATCCCCACCCAATTCAAAGGGGAACTCATTCTTCTGGTTATCAAATGTGATATCGATTATTCGCCGTTTTGGCGGATTAACTCCGTTTTCAATTCACTCGATTCCCGTCTCTTCTCCTCCGGTAGATTTTCTAAATTTCATAGAGAAGGGACCAAGGGTCAAAATGAAATAAATCCTCAGTTTACTTTAGTGTGATTAGGAAAAGAAAAAGAGGAGAAACTGAATCTGTAGCATAAGGTGGGTAAATGTATACAACAAAGGTGTAGGATGTGATCAACGGTACTATTAAAAAACTTTCAGGTTGGCGAGTGTATATAGAGACAGAGAAACGGAGACGAGTGGGGGTTAGATGTGTGAATGCTGCTACAACAAAAGGAAACGTGGTTTCGATCGGAAATATGAACAAGAAAAACGGACAAACCGTTTTAACGATCAAAAAGGCAACATTATAGACAAAACAAAAACTATTACGTAGAAGAATATACGCCGAACATTTGTAATTTTAATAGTGAAAATACAATTGTAACGGTTTTGAAGAAACGATAAAGGCTAGTTGGGTTTAATAGGCAGACCACCATGTGGACGTAAAATGGGGGAATGGTCTATTATAAAGAAAGCATTGTAGAATGAACCCTCATTTCTTAATCGGATGGCTATGGTTTTTATTAGTACACAAGACTGACAAGGAAATAGGAATACACATTTACACACTCACTTGGAGATTAGATGATTAAAACAAAAATAAAAAAGGCCAGATTTTATAACTTTCTTACCTGACCGACTACTTTCAATCGAATATATTCGGGGTCACTGGCAGAGGAATCCCCGCCTTCGGGTTTCGTGCTCTGAGAGGGGAAAAAGAGGAAAGAGATGTAAGTTTCATGAATTCATAATAAAGATCTTCGGTACCGAATTCAAATACAAACCAATAATAATAACGGGATGACGAGAGAACTCTATGAATACATCTAGATAAAAATCTGTGTTAATGTGCCGGACATATATCATATTATATATATATATATATATATATATATATATATATATA
>NC_068989.1:692024-716977 GCF_001194135.2 Octopus bimaculoides
ATATATATATATATATATATATATATATATATATATATATATATATATATATATATACATATATAGAGAGGCAGATTTGTGTGTAGATGTAAATATATTTGTCTATTTATAACGTGTGTGCGTGTAATATGTAGAAGGAAAGGGCTTCACTTGTTTTCCTGTGACTACAATTGTAACTACAATTTGTAACTAGTTTATCTCTCGGTTTAGCTACTTTCTAAAAACACTTTATACTCGCCTGTTGTACAGTGTCTGACATTGTTGTTCTGTGGAGCCGCGGCAGCAGCAGAGAGGAGGGGGGGTCATAACATGGCCGAACCACAAACCAAATCAATCTCACGGTTTATGGCTTTTACCAATCTTTCTATTGGCTATAAAATTATTTAAAACAATCTTGGTGGTTTTATTTTACATACTCCCTTCAGAAAATAGCGAAATTTATTATATATATTTGATTTTTTTTTTAAATTCAGAAATCTCGTTACAATGAGACTTTGATTTTTTTCTTCATTTTAAGAAATAGTTTATAAATGCATTTAATTTTAAGCAAGCTAACAACTGTATTTTAGAGTATGTATTCAAATAGCTTCGATTTGAGTAAAATAAGTGAGTCTAAAGGAAAATCATCACTTTAGACCAATGCTAGTTAGTCAAATCTCGTTTACGCGAGAGTTAACTTTATTATCGTTTTTAATTAATATTAATTGTCTTATTTAAGGCATGTTAAATTTTTTTTTACTCCTTCATTGTATATATTATTTTTTAATGTCGCCTCTAAATCGAGCCTTTTAAGGTCCTTCTAAATTCCATGCTAATCAAACAAGTTCTCGTTTGATTGAGAATTCACAATTACGTTTCCGTTAAACTACTCGCTCTCCTCCCCTTCCTCTTGCCTCTGTCTCTCTTTTCCTAAAAGTATCTTTTGTATATATATATATATCATCATCATCATCATTTAACGTCCGCTTTCTATGCTGGCATGGGTTGGACGGTTTGACTGAGAGCTGGCAAGCTAGAAGGCTGCACCAGGCTCCAATCTGATCTTGCAGAGTTTCTACAGCTGGATGCCCTTCTTAACGCCAACCACTCCAAGAGTGTAGTGGGTGTTTTTTACGCGCCACTGGTATGAGGGCCAATCAGGCGGTACTGGCATTAACCATGCTTGAATGGTGCCTTAAGCTACAAAGTGAGGATCAAATTTTACCCCAGCTAATGATCAGCAACTTTTTACTTCAATTATTACATAAATGTCTCTTCTCAGTTAAAGGCAACACAGAATCATGAAGTTGATACAGTATACAAACATGTCTTTTGCACAAGCTATAAAATGACATTTATTAGCTTTCTTTGGTGATGTATATTTGAGTGGTAATACATACTTACTGGTATGCATACATATACACATACATGCATAGACTGTCCTGGAATAAATACAGAAAATCTTCCTGTTATAGAATACATACAAAAGACATCAACAGAAAGAATATTGGTGGAACATCCTCTTTAAAACATCAAGTATAAGCATAACAGACCAGATATTGTAGTTTGAAACAGACAAGAAAAATTATGTGCTGTCATAGCAGTCAGCTGCCCTACTGATGTGTATATCTCTTTGAAAATCAATGAGAATAACTATGAACAACTACTTTGAATCCTCCAGTTTCTATAGCCAGATTATAAATTGTACATTTATGCCCGTAATAATTAGTGCATTTAATTTTGTGAGTAAATGCCTAAGTGACAATATGGATAAGCTAGGGTTTTCAGAAATCAACCAACTAACACGCATTACAAATACAATTTGTAACTGGAACAATAGAAATATGCAAGACTTTTCTCAAGTTTAAAATGTGACATTGTTTTTGTTATCTTCATTCTAATAATGAGGCCTTGTATCTTTGTTAGAAATCAGTAACTTCTTCAGAGGAAGAACTTAAATGATTAAAAACAGAAGAGAATGAACATACATACATACATACATACATTATATGTATGTATGTCTCTTCTATATATAGAATAATTGAAATAATAGATTAATTTAGAATAAATATCTCATTGGAAATCAAAGAAAAAGAGGATATTTATGAACAACTGCTTCGAAACCTCCAGCTTCTACATCCAGACTATGAATTCATATTCATACCAATTAGTTGAGCTACTTTCACCTTGTCTATATTTCAAGGAAACATTAACAGGTTGTTTAATAAACTGAATATGGAGTCCAAATATCCTTAACTTTAACTGTCCATGTATGCATCATGATCATCATCATCGTTGTTTAATATTTAGGTTCTATGGTAGCATAGAGTGAATGGTTTGATGGGATCCAACAAGCCTGATAGCTGCATTGATTTTCAGTGTCTACTTTAGCAAGATTTCTATGGCTGGATGCTCTTCCTAATGCCAACCACTTTACAGAGTGCACCAGGGGCTTTTATGTAGCACTAGGACTGATAGAGTCAACAAGTAACAGGCACTCCAGTTATAACAAGGAGGGTTCCAGTTGATCTAATCAGTGGAACAGCTTGCTTGTGAAATTAACGTGAAAGTGACTGAACACTCCACAGACGCATGGTTAAGTGGTTCAGGTATTCATCTCGAGATTGTAAGACCATTAGTTCAATCACTGGTGGCACATTGTGTTCTTGAGCAAGTCACTTTACTTCATGTTGCTCCAGTTCCCACAGCTGGCAAAAATGAGTTGTACCTGTAATTCAAAGGGCTAGCATTGTCACATTCTGTGTCACACAGAATCTCCCTGAGAATTACGTGAAGGGTACACATGCCTGAGAAATGGTCAGCCACTTGGACATTAATTTCACAAGAAAGTTGTTCCATTGATCAGATCAAGTGGAGTCCTTGTCATCAATACTGACAGAGTGCCAGGTCACCAAGTTACATGCAAGTTCAGAGAATCAGGGTGTATTATTGAGGTGGGGGGTGACATTGTGCGAGGGGTAGAGAATCTAAATTATGAAAGAGGGTCAGGAGCAAGTGTTTTGCTGTAGAGAAGATACCTGGCTACCCCAACAGGAAAGGAAGAAAGGATGGAGATGAAGTATTAGGGTGTACACTCATTGTATACGAAGGTGGATAAAGAGGAACATTATTAAATGATTCATTTCAATACAATATTACTACATATAATTAGTTATAAGACTGAATATTTATCACTCATAGCTTTTCCACAGGTACCCACTAGTTGTCTTAATATATAAAAGTGAATATATGAGGCAAATTGTGGGCCATAATTTTGCACATAGATAGAAAATTTTGTATAGGACCACATTTTTTCAAGGAGCTGATCATAGGATGAGTGAAATTTTCTAATAATTTCTGTAAATTGAGGCAAGGTAAGGAACTGCTGCCAGGTCTGTGGCTATGTTAACTTGGACTACATTATCTGACTTGGCCTTTTAAAAAAAATAATATGGTGAAATTTGAGAGAAATTTGACTGCTATTTCCAGCAAGTTCAGCAATCACAAAGAGACTCATTAGTTCATGAGAACTTTTTATTTTGAGCTTGATGTCGGATTGAAGTGCAACTATGGGGAATATTGAAATGAGGTAAGTATGACGTCATCTGCAAATGTTTTATGTGAGTGTGTGAAGGTCATGTTGGTATAAGTTAAGAGCTATGAGTAAAAAACATAACAGTGAATATGTTGTTCAATGTAAAGTGGGATTGGCCACTGAGAAACAGTCTGAAAGCCAACATTTCTTTGTTGTTCAAAATATAATGAAAAATAAAATATTGTGAAACATTTGGATATAAAGTATTGTTGATCTGCTGCTGCTGCTGCTAGTCTTGTCAATAATGTGAATCAGTTCAATCACTGAGTTTGAGATAAAATTTGAGAGGAATGTCTCAGGGTTGACAAACATGTAACTTCTCACTGGATTGTGTCCTAAAGTACTTCATTGAAATAATAAAATTATATTAATTTTAATCTAAGAAAATCTCCTAGTGATTCATTGAACTGCTTAGTATCACATCCATGGCATTGAATGGAAGAGAGAACTTTTATATGGTCATTCAACCAGCCAAACATAGCAATCAAGTTTCCCATAAATCATATCCTACCACCTCATAAGATGGAAGTAAAGATTCAACAAAGTAATCCTAAGCATACAAGATGTAATGGTCACATGTGGACTCTTAGTCTACTGGATCAGGGTTGAACAGCTTTAAAAAACCACAACATGACACCCCCACCCCCAGCAAACAGGATGTCAAAACTATTGCAGGTGTTACTTGATAAACATGTACAAGTTATTTCCTCATTGAAACCTGTTAAAAGACATATTTCCTGTTTAGAAACACATTGAACTGCTTGATGTGGACGTGAACAGGTAAGTCAATATTTCTCTCCACATTCTCCATTAATTTTGTCTTGGCTCACAGAAGAAGAGTCTATTTTGCATTTTAGTATTAAGAACAGGTATTAAGACTCAATAATGAAAATAACATTTCTAAGATCTAATTCCAACATATAACAATAAAAGCAGTGCTTATTTTACACTTTTCATCCTTTCATATATATTTTCCTCATACAAAATGTAGTTTTTGCTTGTGTGTATATAGCAAAAAAAAAATCAAGTGTAGGGGAGGTAATTCTTGTGTGTATGTCTGTGTGCTCAAAGAGAGAGAGAGAGAGAGAAGAGAGAAGAACTGGAGGCTTACAAATATGTTTTTAGAAACACATTTTTAGCCTCGCTGTGAAAAGTAGATATAGAGGCTAAATCACGTTTTTCTCTCATTAAGTTAAAGATAGCGAGTAGTCTGACAAGTTATTATTTTTTTGTTCTGTTTTTTTTCCACTTTGGAGAAACTTTCAGGCAACCCAGGGACGTTTGGGTCATTCACCATTCTTACCAGTTTATTTTGAAGTGCAGTATCTCCCATCCAACCACTGGCTTTATAAATCATAGCTCAAAGCTGTACCAGTCTCTCCTTTGAGTATATTTGTGACATCAATCGTTTTTGCCCTCATTTGTTTTCTTTTTAATTCCTTGTTGATTGCATTATTCCTAACAGTGTACAAGAGAACTAAACTAGTGACTCGTGTTGCCAGATGAAATTTTAGTTGTTCACTATCTTTCACCTTTTTATTAGACCAAACAGTAAACAACATCTCTCAGCTAGTCACTAACTATATAAATTGAAACTTAAAACTGTCTACACACCTTAGTCAGCAGAATACAACCTGTGTAACTATCCATTGTCCACTCTGTGCTTTCAACCAGAATTCAGCTAGGATAGTAACAGTCAGAATCTATTCTAACTTCAGTTGATCAAAACAAGACACATTAGTGCTGAACAATAGATTGATTTGCTGTATCTCTGTTCAGATAGGCTAGACGCTATGTATGATAAATTTTGCTTCTTTTTACACTTTAGAAACATTTCTTCCATATTACACATGTGATACAAAAATAACTTTATTTTCAAGAACATATTTATAGTGCTTATTCTACCACTTTAGCAGAAAAAACTTGTTCTCTTTTAGTGTTATAAATGAAAATTGCTATATTTTCTCTGTTGGAGTATCATTTAAACCAGTGTCTTTACAGATTTTTAGAAGTGAACATATGCTGTTTAAGCACCTTTATTTATAGTACCACTGATGCTACTTATCCTACTTATGGAGAGGCTTATTCTTCTGACGACAAGGAAAATTGAATTATTATAATTTATTATAATTTATTGCTGTTGTCTCTTATCCATATTTTATTGCAGTCACTGGCTAGTTATTCATTTTTCTAACTACAGCAAAAATAGTAGCTTCTAACTAATTAAAGTATTCATAAACACAGATAAAAGTGATGAAAATTACTGCTGCTTTCCTAGCAATCTAGATGAGAGCTACATAGTGGCCCTCACATAACCAAGAAAAGTATTGTCATCACCAGTTCACTGGATGGTCGAGAGAGCACCTTTCTCAGCTATGCATTGATTTATTAAGTTGAATATTTAACTCAAGTTTTTTTTTTTCTATCAATGTTGCTATTGAAAATTGTTACTATTCTCTGTATAAATTATTACAATTTAAACCTATGCTTTTACGAATTTGTAGGAGTGAATATATACTGTTTAGCCATATTGTTTGGTCATATTGACTTATAGTACCACTTGAGTCAATAGAAATCTGTTCCTCTGGTAGTATGTGGAAAATAAAGAGGATTATTATATATAAGTTATTATAGTCAGTTGCTTCTCATTTCTATTTTCAACATTAGTGGCCTTGACATTCAATCCAACTATGAATTTTCAAATTTGTGCTCTAAGTTGCTGTTATTGCCATATTCAAATAACACCAGTTTGTCATAAATCAGCTTCATTCTGCCTCTTTTCAATCTTAATGACCCAAATTTCAGGTTATCACATGTGGTACCCCATTGTCTTAGCAGGTAACAGGATGTCAGAAACTACATGTTTCACTTTTACTATCAGCTTGCAAAAGCATAGATCACCCACGAAGTACAAACTGCTGCAATTACCAGGAAACCCAGATCATCCCAAACACCATGAAGCACCATGAAGACACCAAGAACAAATATGAACTCAACACTATTACCTCAACACCATTACCAGCTTATTACCTTTCATGGCTGCAATTTACGGCACAGAATTCTACAACAAACTTTTTCAATTTACAAACTGGCTCAGTTTCAACAGAAAACCAAACTAGTCAGTAACTGAGAATGTAAACTCACATATAAATATATGCAAAGACACCAATGCCATTGTTAATTCACTTTCTATAGAATCACATGTACAAAAATATGCATCATGTAGACTCACTTGCATTTTATGCATTCATAATGCAAACTCATTTGTATTTATGAACACATCATGTATATCCCACTTGCATCTTATGCATGCATATATAGTATTATTCTGACAGCCCTTCAGCCAAGTCACTATCTGTTGCATTCAATTCACTCTTTCAAATGCTTTTGTAACATCATTTGGTTTCCTCTATCTTTGCTTTTGCTTTGATCCCTATTGACTGTTTCCTTCCCAGCTATCCAGAGGGAGACTAGACTAGTTATTCTCACAGAGTCAGGTGGAATTTTTCTCTATTTATCACTGGTTTATTGGACCAATGAGGGAACACCATTTTTAGTTAGTTATGCATTGATTATATATGTAGAATTTACAACATTCTACTCTCTGCCTTCAGTTCAGCCAGAGCAGAGTGAGCTGTTTCATTGTTTACAACAACTAGAGAAAGCTGTTTTCTCCCCACCCCCTTCTTTCTTTCTTTCTTTCTTTCTTTCAGCCAGCCAAGCGAAGTAGGTCAGCAACATGTGTGAAATGTTTGCGTCAGCAATAATAGTAGTCTGTAGTGGTCATTTGATTATATAGCTGAAGTTTAGAAGTTTCAACTCAAGCTACCATTGATCTTGACTGGGCTGTGACCAATGCGTGGCTGTGTAGTAAGAAGCTCACCTCCCAACCACATGGTTCTGGGTTCAGTCCCACTGTGTGGCACCTTGGGTAAGTGTCTTCTACTATAGCCTCAGGCTAACCAAAGCCTTGTGAGTGGATTTCGTAGATGCAAACCAAAAAAAGCCCATTTTATATATGTGTGTATATATAAAATTTAATTAGAGGATGTGTTAATCTCATAAACGGATAGTGTTAGTGCCCTGAGAAAAAAATTGGACATAAGCATCAAAAGTGGTGTGCAAGAGAGACGACTGCACTGGTATGGTCATGTGTTATGTGTGGATGAGGACAGCTGGTGAGGAAGTACCACACCCTAGCGGTTGAGGGAACCTGTGGAAGAGGTAGACCCAGGAAGACATGGGATGAGGTGGTGAAGCATGACCTTCGAACATTGGGCCTCACAGTGGCAACGACAAGAGACTGAAACCTTTGGAGATATGGTGTGTGTTTGAGAAGATCCGGAAACTAAAATGAGATTGCAGCCATGGCCGATAGCAGAGTTGCATGTCTGGCCCATTTAAAAGTACCCTTGTGCAACTTTCTCTAGAAAGAAGCTTTGCGAAGAATATTGATAACAATGTTTCATTGTCATAATTTTACATACGTGTTAGTTCAGCGAAAGTAGAAATGGTTTCAATATACTCTTATTTTGTGACACCAAGACAGAATGAATCAATCACGGTGATTTAGTTCTGAGAACGTCTAGTTGGCGAGCAATGACAAGTTCTGAAAACTAGGATACTAATCACTCTTAAGAAACTAAGGCGATCTTTAGGCCGATATTTAGGTAATCGTACCGAAAGATCGCCGAAACTAATTGAGTCTTATTCTCGGTTCTTCGGAAATTTGTAGATGGGTGTAAAATGTTTTTTTTTTTAAATTAAAGAAAATAAAGGAAACCAACTATATTTTATTTAGAGAAATCCATATAATGAAAGGGGGTCTATGTTAATAGATACATAAATTATAAAAGAAGATAAATGCTCTAATTTCTGTTCGGATTAATTAATTAATTATCGAGGTAAAAATAATGGAGTCAAGAAATGCAGCTTGCACTGCCATCTGGTGGCCAATCGAAGAATCACTGGTTTATAAAAGAGTGGATGCAAGGGAGATAATCTTTTAAACTCTAGCGACAACAGACAAACCCAAGTCGTGAGCAGACGTAAATCTGTTGTTGTCTCTCATCGTTTGGTATTATTTATTTATTATTATCACAAAGCTTCTTCTTCACTCACTTTTTATATATTACTAAGGCGGCGGCGATTAACTAATCCAATTTTTTTTCTTTTCCCGACAAAGGTAAGGAAATTTTTTATGATGTAATAACGTCTGCTTCCTTTTAATAAGAAATATAGTGTTGATGTCTCATTGCATTTTTTCTTTACAAAAGCATAAATCAAACCCTTTTACTTCTTCTTTTCCACATTTCTCTCTCATCCTCTTTTATTTTATTTACATTGTTTTATATTGTTGGGTTTCTTCACTAAAAATAAACCAAAAAGACATAACAAAATGATAAATTAACATCTATCAAAGTATATTAATTGCTATATGTGTATATATATTATTATAGTCTAAACACACGTTCTGTTCCTTTTCTGGCGTAAATGATTTCTTTAAACATTAAACAATTTACTTCAAACCTTTCGAATTAAAAAACAAAAGGACAAGATTTTTTTCTATTAGTTGTCAGAAACGTCTGACAACATTAATATTAAATATTTTATTATATAGATTATTATTATTATCATGCTTGTGTGTAAAACCCTGCGGCGTGGAGTTGCCGGCAAAATAAGTTTGCACCGTAGTTTCAATTCTCATTTCAAAGTAATTCACTTCGCTTTTTTTCTTACCAATAAATACACCAAAACCACACAAACTCTTCTTCTTCTTTTTGATCCTAACAAGAAATAAAATCATTAAAATCATATAGACGATGTAATCGTGTTTAATGAGATGGTTTCCTTTCCCATGTTATTAAATCGCCGATTGTTTAATTTTCCTCTCTAAAACATTCTCCAGTCTTGTTGTACCTTAATGCCACAAACACCATTATTATTTATTATTTTCGGCTGTATATTTAAATATAGACCGTTGCTGGCTTGAGGAGTATATCACGGTACCTATTCATTACCAACTATTTGTGATTCTTATATATTTTTTTATCGAATTCCATTATATATATGTGTATATATGTATATATATATATATATATATATATATATATATATATATATGTGTGTGTGTGTGTATATATATAAAAACAGCGGCAGCAAAATAATGCAGTTATTTGGACGACATCTCATTGGTTTTTTATTGGTTTGCTTCGAATAAAATGACCGGGGTGACTAGAGAAATGCTGTATTTTCTATGAAAAATAATTCAAGTGGGCGGTAGAGATTATCATAAAAGTAAGCAATTGACGAATTCAGTTCTGCAATGCGGTTTCGATTCTTGATTAAATCTTCTTCTTCAGCATCCTCCCTAATAATGTAAGGGATTTTGTGTATAAAGTTAAACCTAGTCTACAAATCATTTCCTGGTACCGTTTACATCGCTTTATGACATTAATGCTCTTTTTCGATCAAAGCTTTTGAAATTCTTTGATTCTAGAACAGAGATGCATTTTTTTTATCCAGCGATATAGATGAATAAAATATAAAATAGTGTTCTATATGGGTATAACGGATGGATTGATAAATGGATAAGTTAAATATATTGAAATATTCGAGCTCTAGAGGTTGATAATTAGCGAACTTGTAGAATTAATACTGGACCATAAGACTCTCTTATTTTGTGTTATAATACTTACACAAAATTGTTTTAATAACAACAGAAAAGTAATTCCATCGGCTTCTTTCTCAACTAACGTTTCATCTTCAGTATCACATTCGTCGTACTCTTCTTAAAAGATGATATTAACACCCACACACATCTACTTATATTCCCTGTATTATATAGATCTGTACACAATATTACAAATACTGTCGCGCTAATGTATACTGAAATGTGCATAGAATTAAGAGAATTCTATAAACATCGATATGTAATCGCAGATAGTGAAGAAAGTCACCGAGAAGAGAGGCGGACAATCCTTGGCTACGCAGTCATTCAAAGGAATTTACAGATATAATAATTGTGCACTAACATGTACTTACACATACACACAGATAAACATGCATGCATATATATGCCATACAACTACTGGCCTTCTCACATTCTACTCTTGTGACAGAGAGATCCTTCAGTATATTAAGTACACAATGATAGTACTAACGTTCATACAAGAAGAGGCATCCCGCCAGTTTGTTTCATTATAACTTCCAGAAAAATGTATATTTTTAATGAAATTTTCTACAAATGCCTTTCAGAGTGTGTATATTACGATTATATCGGAATTTCATGTGAAAAGAAAAACAAAACTGTTCGCCTCGCACACATACATACTGGCATATATTACATATATCCACAAAATGAACTTGAAATTTCGGAAAAAAATTTAATGTGTCCGTATGGTATATGTTCGTGCTCACCATTCTTCTTTTCAGATCAAATTTCGATTTAATCGTTATTACATACTCAGAAAGGTATTTGTCGAAAATTTCATTAAAAAATACCAATTTTTCTGAAAGTTATGAGGAAACAAAGCTGATTCGTGCGAATTTTCAGGAACTCCTTTCTTCATCCCACGGAAAATTTTTTTCGCTACAAATTCCGATATAATCGGAAACTACACCATCTGAAGCATATTTGTTGAAATTTTTTTTTAGAAATATACATTTTTCTGAAAGTTGGGAGGAAACAAAGTCGGTGGTGGGATCACAGTTATGTGTGTGTGTGTGCCAAAGAAGAAATTCCTGAAATATATTTGAAGGAGACGCAATTTAAAATTACTATTCACGACTTTTTTCATTCTCCTTTCGGCCTCTTTGACTAAATTCTTTTATTAGATTGTAATAAAGACTTTAATTTTACAAATGATCACACATGAAAAGACGATGACTAACGAAATCATCGAAAGTTTACACCTGCCTAAGCACCAGGTTTCTCTCCAGGGTAATTATTGGATAAGCTTGAGCTGCTTTTCATTTCCCTTCACCTGTTTTCAGGTAATAGTGCGTCATACACAGTATAAACTGTGACGGTGTGTTACGCTCTGGAGAAGCTCGCTCAGTCTGAGAGACAGGCATATCAATGTTGATATTTGACTGCGCAGAAGTAACTACAAAATCATCTCCAAATTACATTTCTTCCATCTTAAGGAAGAATAACTAAGTCTGAAAATAAAAAGGTGAGATGGTCATTGTGAGAACACAAGGCCTGCTTGATTGGGGATGACTCTTGGAATTCAACAAAGCTGACTTCTATGACAGTTCCAGGTCAGCTTTGACCCAGCATACCTATAATCAAAGAGGTTTAAGATTTTTTTTTTTTAATGTTGCTGTATAACGCAAATTGGATATGTATGTATAATGCTTTTACAAGAGTGATGACAGTGGTTTCACCTGCTAGCCTTTATCGTACAATCATCATCCTATGTCTGTTTTCCATGCTGGTATGGGTTAGATGGTTTGACTGGATTTGAGGAGCCCAGGGCTGCATTGTGCTCCATTTCTGCTGTGACCTGGTTTCTATGGCTGGATGCTCTTCCTAATGTCAGCCACTTTACAGTGTGTATTGGGTGCTTTTATGTGGCACCAATACTAGTGGGGTTGCCAAGTAACTTGCAAGACAGGAAAGGACAAAAGAGGAGGAGATGGAGAAAAAGGGAAGAACGGGAAAAGCTCTCTTCACTAAGTGGTGTTGGTGATGGTGAGATATTTGAGAGGGGATTCTTGTGCCAGGAGCCTTGCTGAAACATAGCTATCCCACATTTATATAAGGGTGGTTAGGAGTATCTGGGTAAGATGGTAGTGATGGAGTGCCAGAGCAAGAAATCATATGGGCAGTAAATCAGGAGGGAAACAGTTTATAAAAGTGTGAGAGGGAGTGTGGAGTACCAGATGGTCAGAGGAGAGTGAAGAACAGGAGGTGCTGCTTGAAGGGAAATATAAATATATGGAGTAAGGTGTAGGGTCGGCATGACATAGTCCTTCATGTTATATATTCTCCAATTTCAGTAACCTTTCATTTAATTTCTGTGCATTTTTTTTTTGTACTCCATATTGAGGACAAGTATGCCTTCATTATTCCAAATACATTTCTCACCAACATCTTGGTTGTCTCTCAGTCCTGAACACTTTATGCCTCTGATCTTCACATTGTGGGACATATGTAAAAATCTTTTCCTTTCTGCCTCACCCTTAGTTAAATGTACCTGTTGCCTAGACCTCCTAGCTGTTAGCTAATGACCTCTACTACCTTCCTTCCAGACTTTCCAAGCCTGCCTCTTAGCGTTTACTGCCCTATCAATTTTATCCTTCTCATACCATGTTACTTTTGGCTGGGCCGACCTGTTACCCTAAGCAGGTTAGTTCATAGAAATTCCTAGTTATCATCTTTGCCACAGGAATCTAAAGTTGTCTTCCTACAGACATATGCGTGAATTAGAATTTCTCTGAATCTAGTCCCAGTTATAGGATCTTTTAGTTTCCATGTCTTCCTTCACATTCTGTTTCTGTGTAGCTCTGACTCTGAAGCCACCATCCACCAACCTATGTTGCATCATGCATTCTTTACCAGGAAAAGTTCCTGTACTCACAACAGCCTCTCTATCCCGTTTCCTTCCGGGAATGTAATCTGTCTGACTTTGGCTTCTGTATTTCCCAGATTGGTAGGTGATGAGGTAGTTGGTGCCTTTCTTGAAGTATGTCTTGCAAATTGTTAGATCCCATGTATCACAGAACTCTAAGAGTCCTTCATCCTTTTCATTTCTTGAATCATACCCATAGTCTCTATATATGTCATGTAAGTTGTCGTTGTGTTGGCCCCAGCTGGAATCACCAGTCACGATAATGAAGTTGCTATCAGCCATCATTGAGTTTGTCTGCAGAAGAGTCTCATAGAAGGGGCTCTTCTGTCAATCCTGCTTGTGGGACATTGCCAAAATGTTGTCTCAGTTACTTTTCTCTCCATTTCTCACCTAACAGTATGCCTACCCCATCCCTCTTGTCACTATTTCCCAGAATTTGTCCTGCTGTCCCTTGCTTGAGGTTCCTTTCCATCTTGCCTCTTACATCCGCTCATCTTCACTCTAGCATCTCCACAATCTCATAAGACCTACTCCAAAGATTCCAAACGTCACTAAGAGTACCATTGTTATGTGTATTCACTATGACTTTTATTAATGTTACTGGCAGGGAGTTGATGTAGGGGTAGTTGTATCCAGTGTATGGGATGAATGAGCTGCAAGGGATACAGAACACAGTCACAGAGTGTGGGTGATAGGCTTGTTACTGATAAGGAAAACTTTTAGTACACATGGTGGCAGTGGGTAAGGGCGGCCACAGTGAGAACCTTCAAGCCCCAAGGGGATGACAGAGGCATTGGCTTAACATAATATTATGAGAAAAGAAATTGTGATTCCACAGTATTTCTGTGTGGTCCTTGTATAACTGACCGGAGTGGGAATCGTCATCATCATCATTTAACGTCTGCTTTCTATGCTGGCATGGGTTGGATGGTTTGACTGAGGACTGGCAAGCCAGGACGCTGCACCAGGCTCCAATCTGACAAGGTTTCTACAGCTTGATGTAGTGTAGTGGATGCTTACACGAGGGCCAGTCAGGTGGCACTGGCATCAACCATGCTTGAATGGAACTTTTTATGTGCCACCGGCATCAACCTCGCTCGAATGGTACTTTTTATGTGCCACTGGCAACGACCACACTCAAATGGTGCTTTTTATATACCACTGGCATGGGATCAGTCAGGCAGCACTGGCATCGACCACACTGTCACCAGATTTAAGAACAGCCAATATATTGTTACAGCATGTAAAATTTATCATTTGTTGAATCCTGAACAAAAAAACAAGCAAGAAATAACACCAGTAAACAGTTTATTCTTTTTCAAAATTTGCCTTTACATTTCAATTAGAAGGAATTACTGTTTTAACAATTAAAAAATCTAAACAGTTTATGTACTACCTGCAAAGAGACGTATATTTACAATGCTTGGATCATATTATTGAATGAAATAAACAGCCCTGAAGTTCATGTTTAAAGTTTATTTTCAATTATTTCATGAAACTACAAAATGGTAGAAACTAAGCAAGAAAGATTGCAGGTGACTTGCATTTTATTTAGTTATTCATTTGATTTTGATTAGCTGAAATAACAAGTTGCATGTTAGTGGCAAATGTTTTACTTCAATAAACACTTTGTTGTGAATTGCATTAATGACCTTAAACAAGGTACTCGGTCCAGGATAATGAAAGCATTCTTTGGTCATAATTGTTGCCTATAATTGGCAACATATCAATGGCAGTGCCAACAAGATTTGGAGAATTAATACTGCCTGATCAATTTGATTGAATCCTAGTTAAGATATCTTTCAGTTAGTGCCAGAACACACACACACACACACACACACAAAACAAAAAAAACTCAACAATTGCATTGATAGTAAAGAAATAACTGGTTTGTCCATCTGTAAATCAGAGGTTAAGACTATTAAGTCTCTGTAATGGTCCACCCTAAAGTGTTGGAGAAAATGAACTCTGTAGAAATAGTAGAAACCACAATGTCCTCAATAAAATTGAAGAAACAGTCATTGCCAAAAGGACATGCTTTCTGACTCTGAAGCAAATGTTATCAAGAACCAATAGATCAATGTTATGAAGGTTTGAAAGATGGTCAGCTGGCATCAGCTTGCCAGGCAGAATACTTAGCACCATTTTGTCCATCCTGAGTTCAAATTCCATTGAGGTTGACTTTGCTTTTCAGGATAGATAAAATAAAGAACCAGTCAAGCATTGGGGTTGATGTAATCAACTTACCCACTTCCTGAGAATTGCTGGCCTTGTGACAAAATTTGAAACCAATATTATGAGTTTGAGTGATTATGTGCGTATTTTCTGTGTGTTTGCGCATGATTGTTATCATTTAACCCCATGTCAGCCCTGATTGAAGTATGATCAAAGTAATTCTAACCATGGCCATCCACCCTGCATTTGTAGTACCACATTATTCAATGTGCTACCTTTTAAATTAAGGTTGGGTCTAATTTAAAGGAGAGTTGGCTGCTACTTCTAGCAGTTCGAGAGACCGAATAGAAATATCCTTGACGTGTGTTCAAGTATTTTTTTTTTTTGTGTGCGTCAATGTACAGGGTAACCTTTTTTGTGTCTGTGTATGTAGGGGTACATGTGCTTCAAAAGAAAAGAAAAAAAATTGGAATCTGACTTTTTTCTTTTTTAGTACAACATATTTCATTTCTCAAAACATTTTTTCTGTTGACCAGTTTAGTGGCCATGGAAAATTGTTTTGATATCGATACTGTGCTGTGGCCAGTCTTTTTTAGGGTTTGTTGTTTAAAACAGAAGGGTGCAACTGCAGCATTGTTTATATTTTTGCTGCTGTTTATGTAAATAAGATGCCATTTCTATTTGCAAAAGTCATTTTCATGCATGAAGTTTACCAGTTTTTCTTTCAAATCATCAAAGACCACTAGTTCCTTGTTCTCCACCACCACTAGTTGTTATTGATGTATCGATTTACTACCTGCTGTAAATATCCGACTATGTACAGGTATGGAATCTCCTTGAAAATTTATCATCATCGTTTAATGTCTATTTTCCATGCTGGAATTGGTTGGACTGTTTGACATGAGCTGGCAAGGCCAGTAGTCTCACCAGGTTGCAGAGTCTGTTTTGGCATGGTTTCTACAGCTGGATGCCCTTCCTAAAAACAGTTGCTTTATAGAGTGTACTGGGTGCTTTTTACATGGCACCATTGCTGACAGTCACCAAGTACCTCGCAAGACAAAATCCTCTCAACAGGGAAGGGGAGTAATTATCATTTTGATAAAATTGTAAATAATGATCCAACCTAGCCATAGGACAGTTGTTTATAAGTATCAAACCTTTTATATGAGATGTCTAGAAAGGTTTCCTTGAACAAGTACCAGAGAGAAAAGCAGACCCGTGATTCAATGTTACATAAAATAAAATTGGTCATGGGTCAATAATTTGTTCTGACAATTGGTGTTGTATGATGAAGCAGAAATACTACTATAAGGTAGTGCCGGTGGCATGTGAAAAGCACCATCCAAATGTGGCCGATGACAGTACCCACTGACTGGCTCCTGTGCCGGTGGCACGTAAAAGGCACTATCCAAATGTGATCAATGCTGGGCCCGCCTGACTGGCTCCTGTGCTGGTGGCACATAAAAAGCACTCACTTCACTCTCGGAGTGATTGGCATTAGGAAGGGCATCCAACTGTAGAAACATTGCCAGATCAGATTGGAGCCTGGTGCAGCTGCTGGCTCTCCAAACCTCAGTAATGATGGTTGTATTTGACCAGTATTTTGTTAAACCATGGCAGGAATTTCTTCGATCTTGCTGTCATACAAAGAGATTGAGTCCTTTTGATCTTGTTCCAAGAAAAATTGAAATTAATGAATTTAAAGAACTTTTCAATGATTACTTGAAAACCATTTGAATGGAGATGCCCCATGTATATGCATGGTGGTGCTTGAACATTTGAAACAATTATGATTGCTCTTCATTAGCAATAATTATCTGAAATTAATTTTGTGATTTTGCTTCTTCTATAAAATTATTTTGATTTGTTGTCAGTTATGGTCAAGCATTGACCCACATTTTTCCACTTTGCTTAAAACTATTGCTAAAAGCTGTATTGTCTTTAGTTTAAAATTCTTTTTGCTGAATCATTATTATTTTGATATGATTTAGTTCTGAAAAGAAGGCTCAAATTTGTGTGAATGATTTATCAATTCTAGAATGAGCAAAATTTGAAGCCATAAAAACTATTGATTGAATAATTTTTCTTGTTCTTACCTTCTGATGGAGCCTCTATGCAGTGTTCATGTCTACAAATATTTATCTGTGTTGTCCATCTGCCTAGAATTTTCTTTCATGTTTACATAGCTGCAAGCTGTCACATCCACTCATGGCCTTTTCCCCTTTCTGTCTTCAACTTTCTCTCTCCCACATATCTCTGTCTCTGAACAACATGTTCACATTTAAACTCATTCCTACGATATATATTTATCTAATCTCCACCCTCTCCATATCTTTTTTAGGTCCTCCTCCTCCACCACCTCTCTGTGTTTCATTACCTTTCTTTCTGTATGTCTTACTTTTTTGATTTCTCTCTTTGAATTCTGGGACATGTTTTATTGATCTTGATTTAATTGAAATTTTAGAAATTACATATGTTACATATGGAAAAAGAATATGATATATTGTCAATCAATTGATACAATATCAGTAGATTGCTGCTACATTTTTGTTGTCTTTAAATTAAATAATGTTTCAACTCTTTTCTCTCTCTCTCTCTCTCTCTCTCTCTCTCTCTCTCCATACTCTTGATATTATCATCATTTAATACCTATTTTCCATGCTGGCATGGGTTGGATGGTTTGACAAGAGCTGGCAAACCAGAGGGCTGTGCCAAGCTCTCTTGTCTGTTTTGGTGTGGTCTCTATTGCTGGATGCCCTTCCTAATACCAACCAATTTACAGAGTGTACTGGGTGCTTTTTTTTTTTTTTTTTTCGTGGAACCGACACCAATTGGATTACCAAGAAAACTGCAAGACAAGACAGTCCCCTCGATTGGAGGGAATAGTATTGAGGAAGTGGAGTTGTGCCAGTGGTAAGAGGTTAAAAGAATACTGGAGAGGTAGAACAAGGTGCCTTGCTGTAGAAGAGACACAAGGATACTCTAATTGGAGAAGGGGGACAAAGCTGGGTGAATAAGCATTAAATGGAAGGTAGAAGAAAAAAGCAGAAAACAGGAAGAATGGATGAAATCGTATCACAAATGATAAAAGATCAAATCAAGTGTTGATATGTTATACACACACACACACACACACACACACACACACACGAATGTGTACAGAGAGAGAGAGAGAGAGAGACATCGGTTTTGGCAACTGAGTGGAATATGCTTTATTAAAGCTAAGACATTGTCCATTACTTTCACCATTCCAGCTTGAAGATTAACTTTCGTCATTCATATCCTTTACTTCCTAAAGTTTCAGTTAGTTGATTTTATTGGAGTCCTCATCATTACCTGGATGTTTTCAAGCTTTTAAACACTACTAAAAGGGAGTTTCTATCTACTAACTGCACGGATGATCAAAACTCTTCAGTTTTCTCAGTTACACATATGAGACCCAGCTGTGTTGATAGAAACTGTTAACCTGTTCTGATGTTTAACAGGACTGCTTAGCACTTTGACTTCTTCCACAATTTCTACTTAACCTACCTTATCTGTAAAATCTCATTTCCTATCTGTCATTTATTTCCTTTTCTCATGAAACAGGTACACCTGGCATTTTTTATCAATTTTACCTTTTCTCATTGCCAGTTGCTCCTGCTACTTGTTCAAAAATATTTAAATATTTAAAGTCATTGAACATTTTAAATTGTTTTAAAATGTCTGTTGACCATGTCGAAACATGACTGTAGACTTTGATTTTTAGATGATAAAGTTCATTATCAATGTTTTAATGTTTGTCCACTCTTTGCATAGCTCAGTTTTATAAATATATCAACACTTGATTTGGTCTTTTATCATTTTGATAGGATTTTATCCATTCTTCCTGTGTTTTCTGCTCTTTTTTTTCTTCTACCTTCCATTTAATGTTTATTCACCCAGCTTTGTTTTTCCTCATTACTTTCTCATACCATACACACTCATCTCTCCTGTATGCATAAAAGGATGCATTTATTGTCCGGCTTTTTTCAAAGTTCAAGCCTCTTTCTAATGCATATCATGTCTGCTTCATTTCTCTCTAATTTTTGCAAATTTTTCACATTCAATATCCATTCCTTTATTTCATACTGTCTTCTTTACACAGGAGAGAGAGAGAGAAATCCTTTGCAAACATAGACAATAAGCCTTTAAGTGTCTTGCAGTCTTTTAATCTTGCTACTGTACTCTTACTGCAACTACTCCAGGGTTATCTTCATAAGTTATCAACTGAGGTGTATGAAAAGTTGATACATATGACTACTACCTTTGCAGACCAGCAGGGGTTCTTGGACCACAGGCTGGGGACCACTGTCCTACAGTATTTAGTGGTGGTTCAAATATAATTGTTATTGACAGAGATCCTCATCATCATCATTGATGTCAGTTGTGTCCTGGAGAAGATCATCTCTCAAACATTTAAGCATCATCATCATCCTCTCTCAACTATAACTTGCATGTGCCATTTATCCCATTCCATTCCAGGCTTTTGTACATGTTTCTGGAACGACACTCATGATTCCTACATCAATGACTCATAGACAACTCCTGTTATTCCTGACAATGTTTGACAAGCTGCTGCAGTCTTCTTCTTCTTCTTCTCATTGCTCGGTAAGGCGGGGAGCATGTTTACAGTTGCTCATTGGTCATTTTCTGTATTAATTTGACATTGGAAACCATGCAGAGTATCTGAGTGTATTAGCCGTTGAGGGACATGGTCATGGATTTAGTAAGGACCTGCCAAGGAGGATTGTCTCCACTGCTGTTTCCCTTTTTTTTTGTTTCTTTTGGTTTTGAGGTCACATCTCACCAGTGTTAGCTTCCATTCTTCTCTGACCAATAAAAATAATAATACCAGTAATTAGCTTTACGACTGCATTTCAGAAGTTGGTTGGTTGGTTTGTTGTAAATAATCATCCTCGACTTTATCATATGATTTCTTTTTAAATGCTGACAAAGATTAATTCTGTAAGATGAATGCAGATGTTGACAGAGATTAACAACCTTCATATTCATCTTGAGTTGTCTGGTAAACTTATAATAACTGTAAGAACAAGGAAATATGTGAACAAGGCAGTCTATGTAAATATTTTCCTTGAAATGAATTGAATGGAGGTCACAGAAACTAAATTCTTCATTGTTAATTCTTGTAAGGAAATAGCCATAGAGTGTAACAACCTTGACATGGCAGTAAAAAGAAATTAATGTACTGGAATTGTTGTCTAATTCAACAATTATTGAATTGTCGACACATTATCAAAGGCATTCCAACCATGACCATCAGTTTTAAAGGAATAATCATTATTAGATTATCTGTGACCTTTTTGGTGTTTGAAGGAGATTTGGCTACTATTTCTTGCAGGTCACCTGACCTTATTGGTTTGTTACGGAGTTTAATGATTGATGCAGTTGGCTTTCTTTCTTCCCTTTTCACTTAATAAGTTATATATTGAATTTCTTTCAATCAGATATATTCCATCTTGTGCATTTTAAGATAAATTTCAGTCATCCAGTATGTCCTTCATTTTTAGGATGGTAGCATATGCTTTAAATGAGATTTGGCAGCTGTTTCTAGCAGCTATAATCATATTATTTTTTTAAATAGCATATCTCAAGTTACATTATCCAATGTGTCCCATCATTTTAAAGATGGTACGATGATTTTGGAAGATTTTGACTACTATTTGTTGCAGGTCAAACAACCACTTTGTGGCTCCTTTCTAAGAATTATTTTGCAGTTAATATGTTACCTTTATAAACTGGTCTGTCTATCCAACAGGATACATATCCTAAGGAAAGTAGAGGCTGAAAGCGAATACTAAGGGGAGAACCCAAAAGGATTTGACTGTCAGTGGTCAAGCAGGAAAAGGGTGGGTGAATGGAGAAACTGGGAGGGAGAGAAGGGTAGAAAAAGGTAGAGTGAGGGAAGACAAAACGTAATGAGGAGAGAAAGTTAGGGAGGGACAGAGGAGAAGGGAAAATAGTTGATGGAGAAGGACAGAAGAAAGAAATGGAAGCAATGTGAAGAAAAACAGAAATGCAAATAGATAGAAAGGATTAGAGAGAGAGAGAGAGAGAGAGAAAAGGGGATAAATAAAGGAGGGGTGTACAGAGAGAAAGGTAAAGTGAACCCAAGATAAAATATAGATGACACCTGTGTCTGCTTAGAGACAGCCAATGTTAAATTTTACTGCCCCCAACCTTTTTCCTTTTTACATGTTAAGGTCATCTCTACAGATTATCACCAGCACTGGTTTTGTTATGGTGTTTTGTGTCCAAGACATCAGATATAAACAAACGAGATCGAAAATGAAAAAATGGGTGATGGACGTATATACCATATGTTGGGAGTTTTTGTTCCTTCATTAGCATTCTTTTGAAAAAACTGACTGGTTCTTCCATGTCTATATTTAGCTTCCAGTGTGGTATTTTGTTGGTAAAAACAAGCTATAATTTTGACAGTTGATAATGTCAGCTGTCATGCCTAACAGATCAGACAATTTCATACAATTAATTCTTCTGCATATTTTTGTCAAGACCGCATGTATCACAAAGCTTGATCTGCAGCTAAAATGTTGACTGGATAACTCTATAACATAAAGACAGCTCAGTTTTCCTGTTTTATTTGTTTAGTTGGTTTTAGAAAGAGGAGTAGCATGCACTGCTATTTCAAAGTTTTTCTAGATCAGAGCATTGGATGAGGACAGGGGAGTTATTGTTTCATTTGGGTTGGAAAAGAGTTGTGTTGCTGCCAGGGCAGATGCGATTGAGCAGAGCCATGGCCAAGTGACACGGTTTGAACCACAGATTTGTTTCACTTGTTATACTATCAAAGTCTCTGCCTAATGACTACATTGTTGCACACTCTGACATGTATAGAGTGCAGTGTGACAGTCCTGGATATATTGCATTTTCTTCACTAACCAGTCTGTTTTAACATACCTGTAGATTTTGGTGATGGCTACAAAGATGGTATTTCAATGTGATGTAGTTGGAGGAAATTATTAAATCTGACAACTTAGAATCCATTAATATTAGTCCAGTTTTAGTCTCACTCATCATTACCATCATCATCATCACCATTTTATGTTCTCACATAAACTTGAGCTTCATCTCTTTTAAGGAATGGTTGGTGTTAGGAAGGGCATCCAGTTATAGAAAACTATGCCAAATCAGACTGGAGTTTGGTGCAGCCTTCCAGCTTGCCAGTCTTGGTCAAACTGTCCAACCCATACCAGCATGGACAACGGACATTAAATGATGACAAATCGTGTTATAACCCATTCTGTTACTATCAGAATTTGATGCCTCTTTAGTTGCTTTTTATTTCTCTAGTGCATGTATCTTTTGTCCTTGTGTCAGTTTATCTGTGATACGATATCTATTCATGATATTATTATTACTAGTCATAGTTCATAGGAAATACCCATCTCCTGTCATAAATACCTGATTAACTGGTGCAGACCTACTTTACTGGATAGTATCAACTTAGTGACTATCTTTTCTCATAGCTCTGCTATTTTCCTTACATTCATATCCTCAGTGACTTCTTCAACTACATAGGCTGTCAACAGCTGGTTTGTCTGTTGGGTCTATACAAGGAAAACATGCGACAATATGTCCCATTCCAAGAAGCACAACCTGTCTGATCTTGTCAACTATTGTCCTATTGCATTCATTTCTAAAACCTCAAAAGTCATGTAGACAGCCATCGACAGCAACTTTCTCTGACAATTTGAATCTCTCTCTCTCTCTCTCTCTTTCTCTTTTATGATCACCATTATAGTTTTCATAAAACTAGATTTACTGGAAACTTGCTCTCCTGTGTCAATGGACTTCCACCTCAAAGAAACTTGGTGAAAGCATCGTTATTACCTTCAACATTAACAAAGCTTCGAGCCAAGCCTGACATGCAAATCTCCTGTCAAAATTACCTGCCTGTAGTCTCCATCCATCTTTCATCTCTTGGATCATCAGCATCTTATCTGATCACACTTTCAGTGTTTACTGATACGGTTAGCTTCTGTATCCAACACTTTATAACTGTGGTGTGTTTCATGTTCGGTTCTGCCTCCACCCTCTTCCATCAATAGCCTACATGTTGCCACCTCCAATAATGCCTTCATTCTTCTCTATCTTTTAGCACTCAAGTGTCATCCACAGACAACCAAATCTGCACTTAATCCATAGATACACACCAACATTTAGCTTGCAACCTTTATGGTTTGGGTTCCAATTCCATTGATATTTGCTTAGTTCCTGTTGTCCTGGAGGTTGATTCCGTCAATAAGCACCCACTTCTCTCTCTCTCTGCACACATTTTACTTTTATAGTATCAGTGTATTTTGTTGTAGTCAAACATGTTTCGTAATGATGTACTTGTTGAGAAGCTTGCTTCAAGTAAAACTGCATATTTTGAAATTCTTCTCCAGTTGAAGTTATTGTCAAAATAGACATGACCAATGCTGTGCAGCCTTCTCTTCCTGCATTTCATGCCAGCCTATGTGAAGGTCAAAGTTTTCTTAAAATAGTTTATATTTCTGAGTATTTATTTATATTGACTGAAAGGTGAATATTTGTGTTTGTTGTATTCAGAGCAGCACAAAGGAAACATTGAAACCATAGTGACACAAACTGAACAAATGTTATACAGAAGAGGTTCTCAAACTGACAAATACCGGCATCCCTCTCCACCTCCAAAATATTTGTGAATTGACTGTCCCTCCTTTCTCTTTATTAATGGTGTGACAAAATAGACTTTTGTCCAAATAATTCTTCTTCACTATTTGTATTTGATAAAGTAAAAAAAAAAAAAAAAATGGAAACCTTCCTGGTTGTGTGGGTAAGAAACTTGCTTAGCAACCCGGTAGTTTTGGGTACAGTCTCACTGTCTTCTATTATAGCCCCAAGCTGATCAATGCCTTGTGAGTGAATTTGATATGTGAAAACTGTGTGGAAGCCCATTATATATACAAATGTGTATCTCGCTTTGCGTCTGTGTTTGTACTCCCCCACCCCACCATTTGGGAAGTATTGTTGGTTTGTTTATGTCGCAAAGACTTAGTGGTTTGGCTAAAGAGACTGATAGAATAAGTACCAGACACAACAGAATAAGTGCTGGGATTGATTTGTTCAACTAAAACTCTCCAAGGCTGTGCCTTAGCATGGCCACAGTCCAGTGACTGAAACTAGTAAGATAAAAGATATCTGTTCACTTTTCAACCCCCAGACACCTCCACCCTTACAGATCGAGCAGGACCACCGACCTGAAGGCAGTTGCGATTTGTCTGTTAAGACCCTTAGATTCCATGCCTTGCTTCCACACCTGAAATTTTTTCTCTAGGTCAGGTAGTGATTCAACTTTAAGAACAAGATCATCAGAGTAGAGGTGCTCTCAGGGGCAGCTGGTCTTGAATTCTTCCGTTTAGGTCTGGAGGACTAAGATAAACAAGAGGGGGCTGAGAGCTGAGCCTTGGTGAACTCCTACCTGTGCACCATGAAACAGAATCTGAAGACATATTCAGACCCTGCCTGGGTTTAGGAATCATTAAAAAAGAATTTAACTGGAAATTAATAGTTTCTCTTAACTTCCGCATTTCTCTGTGCCT
>NC_068989.1:716987-720571 GCF_001194135.2 Octopus bimaculoides
TTTTATCTCTGTTTACAAAGTCTCTCTCTGTATATCCTTATCCTTAACCCTCTTCTTGTATAAGAAACTTGATTGTAGTATGGTCTCTTTGATTTATTGAGTACTGCTTGTTTTAGGCTAGACAAAATGTCTCCTCCCACATGCAGTATTGATTCCTAATTCAACTCAATTGTTGCAGATCTCTAAGAATCCACTGATTTATTCAGTTCTCAAATTGTATATATATATATATATATATATATATATATTTTTTTTTTCCCCACTCTCTTTCGTTCATTCACTCATTCTGTCTTTCTCTCTCCTATACCTCTTGTCATGTGTACCATCTCCTCCACCCCACCTTATGTTTTTGCTTTAGTTAAACATCTCCAATTGAAATACTTCCTCCTCCGCAAAATTATTATTCCCTCCTTTCAACCGCTACTTTCTGCGTTCTGGTACCTTTTCTAACCCCTTTCTCTGTAGACTAGTGCTTATCTGACTGCTGACTGATTTTATTGATTTTTCTGATAGCCATAACATTTGCTCTAGCAAAAGGAACAGTTTTTATTTTCCTCTTGACTGTTAAATTTGGGTAAGAACACCATCTAACCATTATTATTGTTTGTTACTATAATATTAATTAATAACTGCCAAATGGTTGAGAAAACAAAACTGATTAACTCTTCAATTTCTGAGTGTTTTGTTGCAGCTTGTGTGTGTGCTGCTACAATTTCCTTCCTATTTATGTTTAGGATTCCTTACTACAGTGTTTCATTCTATCTCACTTGTTTTTTCTTTTCTCTAGATTAATTTGCTTAATTAATAACTAATATGAACTTGTTTTATGTTTCTTCTTTCCAGACTGGTACACCATGTCTGCCAAAGCAATTTCTGAGGCAAAGGGGAAAGAGTTATTAAACCGCCATTTGAAAGATGAGGCTGTGAAGAACCGTGTCGTAACCATTACTGAGGATACTAACTGGGATGAAGTGGAACAGAATAACCGATGGCTTTTCACTGAGGTAGACTGTTGTTGATTTATGCAAATGTGTGTGTATGTGTTTATTGTAGGATTGTTTGTAAAAAAATAAGAAAAAGGATCAGCCCTTTGCTGAAGGCCTCTCTGTATTGTATCATGTTGTTACCTTTCTTCCAAGTAGTTTGTTTATGTACAATCATTTCAAGGTTATGTCCTGTTTTTCAAGGTCAATCTTTTATTTATGAGATAATTCTATCTGAATTCTAATATTTCTTTAAACATAAATGTATTTATTATTGGTTACTTTAGGTAAAAAAATTGAATCACTTTGTCTCTCTTGAAATGAAATAATTTTAATAAGGTACACTATTGAATTTATGTGTATATCTATAGTTAACGGCTACCAGCATATTTCAAGAAAAGACTGTTTTTAATTAGATTAAAAATAACTTTTATAGAAGTGTTTGAAAATTTCAAAGGAATTAAATTCTGTTTTCATGGTTTTTCTCCTCAATAACACAAAAAACAAAAAGGACAAATTATTGTATACTATAAGGATAGTTTTTTTTAATAAAAATGTTACTTTATAGATAATGCATTTTAAGATTTCTAAATAATTTATTTAAAATGTATGTCTATGTACACTGCAGCCGCTAGTTGCATGTCTTTTTTTGTCTTGTGAACATTAATTCAAATCAAGTTTTAGTCAAGACTATCTATTAAAAGTTTGATTTTTAAAAAATATTATTCATCTGTGGATTGACTGAATGCCAGTGCCCCAGCATGGCTCTGACCTTTGGGGCTGGAAATACATATAGGCATAAAGGAATGTATAGGTAAAAAGCATTAATCTACATTTCAAATCATAAATTGACCAGTATATCTTTTGATCTATCCGAAACCTATTCTTTATTTAGGTCAGTGATTCTCAAACTAGTTTTTACCTATGGACCCCTTTTGATTCCTGTTTTACTGAAATGGACCCTCACAGCCATTTGATGTTTCAAAAAAAATCCTCTTATATTTTTATGATTAAATATTATTAGCAATTGTGTTTAAAAAAATGAAAATATTTTGAGTTTTGTAAAAGCTGAGCCAATTTATTGCACTTAAATTTGAACAAAATCTTGTTTGGACCTCAAGGATCATATGGATCCTGGCTGAGAACCATTTCTTTAGATAATTTTCCGTTTTAATTGATTTTCAACTTTACCTTGTTTGAACCTTGTGGTACTGCAGTGTTTAATCTTCACTTTCTTTTCTTCTCGGTGTTAATTCTTTTGGGAATAATTTCTATTTTTACTAGGTTGCCCACTCAGTTCAATTAATAATGGAAATATTCAAGAGTTCGGAGGGGGTTTAATAAACTATCTCTAATTTTATGTCGGAATGTATTATTGGCTTTGATTTACTAAAATTTCATGCTAACCTTCCTGTTATGATAACATCTTGATAAGAGATTTTGAATTTAAATATAAACATTTTTTTAGCAGGAGGAGGAGGAGTCTTGGGTGGGTTGGTATTAAAGAGGTTAATCTTGGTTATGCTTGCTCTGTTCAGCTGGGTCAGCTGTTGACCTATCAGCAACCAATGAACTTGTTGCATTTTATAGGATGTTTAATATAAATAACTATCAACTTGCTCACCTGACAAAAATTTTGTCTAACCAGTTTTTTTTTTCTTTCTTCTTGCTTTTCTTTTCAACCATGTCTCTAAAATAATGTCTCCTCTCTATTACAGTTAATTAACTTCACTCTTTTTCTTAATTACCACCCCCACCTTTTCTCTGGACACCAGTAAATCTCTTGTTACTTCTTTCCTTCATTAGATCTTCTGCATTCCCTTTTCTCATTCTGTTTCTCCCTCTTCTCCCTACACTGCTCTGTCTTTGGTCCTTTTTTAAGTGTTTTTCACTTTCCTATTAAGTTAATCTTACATCCATTAGATAATCCTTCTATATTAATCCCTTTCCTCTCTCTCTCTCTCTCTCTCTCTCGTTATTTAGGTCTTTTCTACCTTCCATTGTGATGGTTTCTTTCCTCTCTCCCCCTTTCAACGTTTTTTTCCCACCCCTTTCCTTATAAACTCTCATCCTACTTCAAGCTCTCCTGCCTTTTTCACCTTCCTTAAGTCTAAACTCACTTTCTCTTCCCTTACCATAACGCCTCCCCTTTTCATCTTCCTTTGATTTTCCGCTTCCCCCTACTTTAAATCTTGTGTATTTTTTACTAGGTTTATTCCTTTTTGTTATTTTTTACACCCATGGTGTCCACTTTCCCCCTTATATATATATCTTACTAGCAGAAATACCCGGCGTTGCCCGGGTTAAAGAGAATAATGAAATCTAAAAATGCCGTCTAGACTACGCATCATCTTTATATATAGAGATGTATATACACACACGCACCCAAACACACGTATATATATGTATATCAATATAAATATATGAAAGTCAATGAAGTTTCGTAAAAGAAGGTGATCATGTACACACTTTCTTGCTGTTGTGATTATAACACCTCGTTGTAAACAATGTTCCTTGTTTTCCCTTGTGGAGCATATACAAATAGGTTTTTTTTGCTGCCCACTCTTGAGCAGCCAACATACAGTTGTCCATGTGAGAAGC
>NC_068989.1:721195-722904 GCF_001194135.2 Octopus bimaculoides
TCATTACAGTATCGAAATGGTGTACATATACATGTATATGTATACATATACATTTCTCTCTCTCTTTCTGTCTCTCTCTTTCTTTCTTTCTCTTTCTGTGAAAGTATCTGTCATTACAGTATCGAAATGTGATTGTTTCAGTTAGTGGAATAGTTTCATTTTTAAAGTGAAAGTATTTGACATGAGTGTTTTTGTTTCACTTTTGACACGTAATACTTAAATAGTGGAGATATTATGTTGCCGTGTGCTTGAACTCTGCAAGAAGTTAAAAAATTTTTTTGACTAAAACACAACTGGAACCCTAAGTAAGGCATGTGTAAAATTTGAATGAAATTGGTTGCGTAGTTCTCGAGTTTTAGGGATTCACACAGACAGACAGACACACACATTCTCATTTTTATATATATAGATAACTTCTTGGATCTGGAGAAAAGGACAGTAGCCATGACTTTTACAGACACCCTTCCCCACTAGATTAGTGGTGTGGCTGCCATTAATGTTCACCTTGAACCTTTCTAAGTCGATGTTAAATGGCATTAATAATAATATTGCAGACAGTTACAGCTTTTCCCCAAATTACCTCTACTCTCCTCTTTTCTGTTCTTTCACTTAAAAAATATTCTATATCTGTATTGCGTATATAAGTGTGTGTATATACTCTTCTGTAACAGTCGGTATACAGGTATGTGCCTCTGTGTGTGTGTGCCTGTATGCCTTTCAGTGAGGGTGCATGTGTGTGTGTACTTGTAAATGAGAGAGTATCATGTATAAGGGCATATGTCTGTGTGTATTTGTAGATGTATTCTTTTCTGGTACGACTAAGGGTTTATAAGTGTATGCAATCCTCTTTACTGGCCAGTTAATTCACTCATTGTAATTTCAGAGTACTCTACCAGTACTTTGTACTTAGATAGTTTTCTAGGTACTTGCTTTCTTTTGTTTGCTCTACTTGGTTTTTCCTTCTTTATTTAAACTTCATCTTTTTCTTTTGCCCTACTCTTTCTATCCCCCCACCCCTATTTCCAATTCTAACTCTCTACCTCACCCCCCCCCACTATTCCTTCACCACCTTTTCTTCTTCCCATTCTTCTGGTTTTTTTTCTTTCAACTTTAATTTCTTCATCATTTACCTGTCCACAGACCAACTTCAATTTCTCTCTCTTATAACAAATAAACGTATTGAACCCTTTCAAGAATTTCCTTAAATGTTGCCAAAGCCAAAGTGCTGTGGGAAGAAGAGCTATCCGCTTTTAAACAACTGCCTCTTCATGGGAAAGGAAAGAAATGTTTCATGTGAAAACTAAGAGAGAATATATTGAGACAGGATCAGGAGAAATGGGTTGGACAGGAAGTGGATATAGGCAGTGTATTAGAGAAAACGAAAAGGAATTAAGTCTGTTTCTTTGTCCTGTAGCTAGAGATTAGTAAATGCAGGCAAAAAAAATTGTGTAAATGGGGGAAACTAATTGGCACTGGCATTGGGCATGGTTGATGCCAGTGGCGGCTGACTGGTCCTGTGCTGCTGACACATGAAAAGCACCATTTGAGTGTGGTCATTGCCAGTGCCACCTGACTGGCTCCTGTGCTGGTGGCACGTAAAAAGCACCATTCAAGCATGGTTGATGCCTGTACTGAATGACTGACCCTAATGCTGGCGGCACGTAAAAGCACCTACTACACTCTCAGAGTGGTTGGCATTAGGAAGGGTA
>NC_068989.1:722914-760611 GCF_001194135.2 Octopus bimaculoides
ACGTAAAAGCACCTACTACACTCTCAGAGTGGTTGGCATTAGGAAGGGTATCCAGCTGTAGAAACTTTGCCAGATCAGATTGGAGCCTGGTGCAGCCTTCTGGCTCGCCAGTCCTCAGTCAAACCGTCCAACCCATGCCAGCATGGAAAGTGGGCATTAAACGATGATGATGATATATTGATTATGAAAGAAGGTGGCTGATAGAACTAGAACCTTTTGTAGTATTTAATTACTTTGTTTTGAGCTGAAATTCTGTAAGGATTAACTTTTCCATTCATTTGTTCAGAGATTGATAAAATAGATACCAGTCATGTTCTGGGGTTGAATTAATCAACTACAATTGACCTATTTGACCTGAAAATGTTCATCAGGTCATGGTGTTGAAATTTGATTTTTTTCACTAATTTCATTATTTCTGTTTATCATTTCAGAAACTGGTCGTTAAACCTGACCAACTGATTAAGAGACGTGGGAAGCTTGGCTTGATTAAAGCTGGTGTTGATTTGAATGGGGCGAAAGCATGGCTGTCAGAAAAGATTAACCAAGAAATTGAGGTAGGTACATCTCCATTTTGAATTTTTGTATCAATAGACATCTTGATAATATTTCATTTGCTTTAGTTTGCTCAGTTGAAGGTAGGCAGCATTTACCTGATGGATTAGCAGAGGAAGATTCAAAGACCTGTTATAAGGAATATTAGAGCTCTAGTGCCATGGAAGTTTTAAAAATAATAAAATCACAAAATTGCAACATTTTGGGAAGGAAACAATCAACATGATTAAAGCCAAAAAAGATTATTGGAGTTGAGAGTTAAGATTTAGAATCATAGACTGGTAATTCACTTAAAATGACATTAAAATGATGATGGGCTTCCATTCAGTTTCTGTCTGCCAATTCCCTTCAAAGGGCATTGATTGGTCAAAAGCGATATTAGAAGAGACTTGCCCTAAGTGATAAGCAATGTGATATAACCTGAAATGACACACACACACACTCCCCCCCCCCCTATATATGGTGCTGGAACCATGTAAAAGACACTGCTGCTGGTACCCTGTAAAAAGCACTAATTGCCAGTGTCACACAAAAGGCACTGATTGCCAGTGTCCTGTAGAAGGCACTTGGTAAAGTGGTTGGCATTAGGAAGGTCACCCAGCTGTAGAAACTTGGTGTGGCCCCTGACTGTCCAACATCTGCTTTCCATGTTTAGTAGGGGTGGAATATCTCTACAGTTCTTCATTGCCGTTTTTCTTAATACTGTGTCCCTTCAACATGTGAGGCCAATGACAAGTTTTTATCGTTGATAGAAAATGCCACATCATCCTCAGATTGCACCCTGCTGCTCTGGAACACATTGAAAGAACACTTGAAGCAATGTAATTCTTTTCCTTTTAATGGCTTAGTTAGGAGGAAGGGCTGCTCCTATGACATTTTCCCAGACCTCTGTTTCGTTATTAGTGGGATCAACATTAAATGTCCTCCATCCGGTGAGAGATAATTATAATATATATATGTATGCACGTGTCAACATCATCATCATCATTGTTTAACATCCACTTTCCATGCTGGCATGAGTTGGACAGTTTGACTGAGGACTGGCAAGCCAGGAGGCTGCACCAGGCTCCAATCTGATCTGGCAAAGTTTCTACAGCTGGATACCCTTTCTAAT
Organism: Octopus bimaculoides; assembly: GCF_001194135.2. Lineage (NCBI taxonomy): Eukaryota > Metazoa > Mollusca > Cephalopoda > Octopoda > Octopodidae > Octopus > Octopus bimaculoides. The sequence goes on from NC_068989.1 coordinate 724,581, forward strand.
ACCAACCACTCTGAGAGTGTAGTGGGTACTTTTACACGCCACTGGCACGAGGGCCAGTCAGGCGGTTCTAGCAACGTGTGTGTGTGTGTGTATGTATATATATATCTATCTAGTAAACGAAACTCAGCTTGTGAAGACTTATTGGGGCAAGCGAAAGCGAAATCGGGATGGCACCTGTGCCCAGCGTCGCCTTTCTGGCACTTGTGCCCGTGACATGTGTAAGAATTTTCAAGCGAGATCGTTGCCAGTGCTCCTGGACTGGCTCTTGTGCGGGTGGCACATAAAATACACCATTTTGAGCGTGGCCGTTGCCAGTACTGCATTATAATTCAGATTGCCTGAAACATGTATAATGTAGATAACTTTCTAGTTTCTTGTTTGAAAGCCTTTATTATGCAGATTGAGATGATGTGGAGACATTCTATATTGTTCTGAGTAAGCAGCAGAAAATAATTGGCATTCCTCTTTCATTGGAGATATATTCATCAGCAAATATGTTTCTCTCTCTCTCTCTTTCTCTCTCTCTCTCTCTCTCTCTCTCTCTCTCTCTCTCTCTCTCTCTCTCTCTCTCTCTCTCTCTCTTTCTCTACATCATTGTCGTTATTATTTTTATATTTGTTTTCCATACTAACATAGAAAGCAAACAAAATTGAAAATATTAATCATCATGAATTTGTCTGTGTGTGCAGCTCCTGTGGTTAATCTGCAAAAATGTTTTGTTGGTTTTATTTTGTTTTTATGTTTTCTACGTAATTTTTCTGGTATTTTTCTTTTTGATCACAAAGGAAAGTAGGAGCTCAGTCGTAGCCTGAATAATTGTTATTCAGTTATTGGGTTAGATCTTACAATCTTTCTCTCTTATTTTATCTGTGGGAAATCCTGTAGCTGTTTCATTCTCCACTGTAACTACTCAGCCATGAAGTAGGAGTGGTGCTTTTATATGAAACACTTCAACTGAGATATGCAGTAAGTACTACCTGGTCTCTTTTGAATTCAGGCATGCATCATAATTATGATCCATTCTGGATTATAATGAAGGAAAAACTGATTTTCGGAGGTAGACTTTCAGTCACCAACACTCCAATCACAGGAACTCTAGTAGTTTGCTGTTAGCAAGTTCAGAGAGACAGAGGATAAGTCTGTGTGACTCCACTTTAGATCCTTCTTCCTTTTCTGTGTCATTTCTTGTGTCCTTCTTACCTTATTGTGTCACAATCGTAGCTGAACACTTATTAAGTTGGTGTTAACATATTTAATATCTAGAGCATTGAAAACCTTGTCATGTGGAAAGAAGTCAGCTGACGAGGAAAAAGAATGCTTGTCAATTATGAAAGTATTTCGTTATTTTGCCTCTCACCTGCCGGTGAGGATAAAGAACCAGTCTAGTAATGAGCTTAATGGCTTAATGACTACCCACTGCCTCTCAAAATTGTTGGCCTTGTGCCTAAATTAGAAACCAGTTTTGCAAGTAAGGGGGGACAACTCAAGACATAGTCTGAACTTGTTTTGACCTTTTTCAGTGAAGAAAAAACCTCTTTGCTTACTGAAAAATCAAAAATAAGAAAATATACAAAATAATATATTTATTTATTGATCTGGGTAGAAAAAAAAAAATCAATAATTCTGATTATTAGAGAAGAAATAATCATTCATTACTACTTGATTTCCATGGAATCTATAGTTTGCCAAAGGGAAGACCAATAAAACAATATTTATCGTTTTCTTCTTACTGTATATTTTTTCTAAATGCTTCATTAAATCATTTAACCTTATTCAGCTTTTCTCATCTCATAAGCTATGAAATCTAGAAGGACTTTGCATGTTGCTTTTTTTTACTTGTGGATAATAAATAAAACATGTGGTTGGCATTAGGAAGGGCATCCAGCCATAGAACCCATACAAAAGCTGACACTGGAATTTGGCATAACTCTGCAGCTTGCTAGATCCTGGCTAACCACCAACCCATGATAGCTTGCAAAACAGACATTTAAATGATGATGATATTCATATGGTTTGTAAATATAGTCACAGACTCTACTTGACCTTTTAAATGATACTTGTTAATATCCGGATTGTTTTAGTGTTGTGTAGTTGAGTGTATTGAAGAATCTCTTATCAAACACTAGCGGTAACACCTGTCGTTGATCGGGTAATTACGTTTACTGTTTCTTGTGAGTCACATTCAAAGTATTATTGTATATAGAGATTTACTCCTCCTGCATGTGTGTATTTTATAAGACAAAACATGTAATAATTGAAGTAGAAAAATGATCAATGTCATACATGCAAAGTTATTGAAGCATTTATGTTGCATTTAGAGCGAATATTTCTTTATAAACAATGTTTTTTGTTTTATTTTGGGGTGCATAAAAGATTTGCTTTTGTCCCACATAAGGTTAGCCATGTGAAAAGCAGGGTTCTTCAAGTTGCAACCCAGAAACTTTAAGTGTTTGGCCCTGAGTGTTACTAATGCTCATGGCAAAAGAAAGTGGGGTAGGAAACTGTAACCGCTTAAATTGGAATGGGACATTAAATGGTAAAACTGGTATGCGAGGAATGAAGACGGTCTCACCTTTACCACAGCCAGTTAGGAATATTTGCCTCAGTGCAGTTCTTCATAAGTTTGTGCATAATTAGTGTTGTATCATTGCATAATTTTGGTTGAGACAAATTAGGCAATAGCATAATAGCTTCCTCTGAACCAGGTACTTTCATTTTGCCGGAGAAAGAAAGAGACAGAATTTTGATTTTTATATGTATAGAAAATGTATAATACTTTCATTTTGCTGGACAAACAAACAAACAAACAGACAGACAGACAGAATCTCTTTATATATATATATATATAATGTATAAATTACTAACTGTCTTTGCTATGTCAGTTCCTGTACAGCCTTGTCAAATTTGATATTTTATCAACAGCAACAGTGTTATATGAGGAACACATACATGAGTGTGTCTTGTATGTTTAACTATACATTTGTCCTGTATTTTGGGATCTTTATTACAAGGTGTTTTTGTTATTGACAATTGGTGTATTTATGCCATTGTTTCAGGCTAAATTTTCTGTTGTTGCCTTTGATCTTTTACCTCCAGAAGCCCTTTTTTTTTTGTCTTTCAACTGTATTATCAAGCATTTTAAATAATTTGAATCCTGTGTAAGTAATTAAAACACATGCAATACTATGACAATATATTACCATAGCAACGACATCACATCTGGAAAGGAATTGGTTTATTTGATTTCATTGAGAATTGCTTATTACACCGTTTGCAATGTTTGTTCCTGTATTGGTTGTCAAATCATAATCTTTATTAATAGTCTGGAATATCCTTGAAAGCTTGAGTCACTGATTCTACAGTTTGTTCCCTATTGATATTTGTGTCATTGTTTATTTGATTTTCCTGAAATTAATATATCCTTGTCGTTCTTAAGTATCACAGCTGGGTTAGATCCCGCTTGAGATATAGGTCTACCATTCCCTCTGCTTGATACCAAAATAGTCATCAAATGGATTAAGACATCTTTCTGAGTGAGGGATTATTTGATTAATCATAAGTATGCTGCTCAAATATATATTAATTGAACTTTTATTCGGTTAATATACTTTTAAACTCATTTTAATTGTTGCAACTATCAGCAATTCCATTTGATTTTAGATAATGTGGAGGTGTTTTCGTATGTTTCTATTCATACTTAATCTATTGCTGGGAAAGTCACAGCAATTGCCAGACACTGCCTCCAGATCATCATTCCTGCCAAACACAATTCTAATTCCTGCCAAACTGTTCTGGTTCTTTATTCCTCACTCTTATACTTTACACATTTCATTAATAAATCCTGTTTCAGTATGTAATTTTTCAGAAGTATTTATAGTCACAATGGACTGTTACACTATTTCTATTTAGTTTAAATGTTTTAAACTATTTACTATATATTGAGATAGTAAATAGTGTTATTTCAACATTCATTTTATGATGTTGCATCAAACAGCCTTGGCCCCTGATTTCTCACACCAAGCTCCAAGAAGGGGATTCATCATCATCATGACCATGATTTAACATCTGTTTTCTGTGCTGTCATGGGTTGGATGGGTTGACAGGAGCTGGCAAGGCCATGAGCCACATCAGGTCCCATTGTCTGTTTTGGCATGCTTTCTACGGCTGGATGCCCTTCCTAATGCCAACCACTTTACAGAGTGGATTGGGTGCTTTTTTACATGGCACCAGAATCCAGAGGATCACCAAATACCTTACAAGACAAAAAACCCCTCAACTGGGAGAGAGTAGTATTGAGGGTATGTAACTTTGTGCCAGTTGGAGAAATTAAAAGTACAGAGGGACAGAGATAGGGGTCTTGTAGAGTAAGAAAAGAAAGAGTGGGAGCAATGATGTGTCAGGACATACCCTTGAGGGACATTGGGTGTGGTGAGATTAGGTGAGGCGATACAGAAGTTTGGACTGGGTGAGTGAGTAGGATTGAGGGGGACTGTAGCAAATGATAGAAAGAAATATATAGGAGAGGGGGTTTGCAGTAGATATCTGAGGACATTGAGGTGTTAATGATGGGGAACAGGATGGGGGGAAAAGAAAGGTAACTGAGCAGGTCAGGGGATGTAGTACTGTGGTTATTCTGCTCTCAGGTGATGGAGGAAATGATGAGTGTTACTAATTAGATGTGTTCATACTTATTCGTAAATGAATGTAGTAAGTCTGTGCAATGATACACATATCCAGTATCTTTACATCTGTACACCCAACCTTCCATATTCTTACCCATCTGTTTTTCCTTATATGCATGCATCCATCCTTCAAGTTTTATAGCCATTGGTCCTTTCGGTTCCAACTTGGTCATTCATGCATGTAAATAATGAGAATTGAATTTTAAATTAATTTTAAACTATTATCCATTGCTTTGTCTTTCAGATTGGTTCTGCTAAGGGAAAACTGAAGAATTTTGTGATTGAACCCTTTATTTCTCACAACCAGGTACATTGTTTTTGATATTTTATAATTTCCTTATTGTTATCACATGTTTGTTTCATTCTAGAAATCGTTACACGACTAATTATGGGATTTATTATTAACAACTTTATATTAAACAACTAACTGTTGCTTATTCACAGCCTATCAGCTGTTCCTGGTGGACAAAGTTGATCAAGGGTTGAAAATTATTGTGTCTGTGTTTGTCCCTAGCACTGCTTGACAACTGGTGTTGGTATGTTTACATCCCTATAACATATCAGCTTGGCAAAAGAGACCAATAGAACAAGTACTGGGTTTTAAAAAAAAGGTCAATTCGTTTGACTAAAATTTGTTCAAGGTGGTGCTCCAGCATGGCCACAGTCTGACTGAACCAAGTAAATGATAAAAGATATCTAGATATTTATATGTATGCATTGTGGAATATGGCCCTGGTGGAAAGAAACTGAACTTACAAACTTTTATTTCCCTAGTCCATGAAGTAGTAGTAGTAGTAGTAGTAGTAGTAGTAGTAGTATACATGTTTATTGACTTAAGCAATGCGTAATGTCCTATTTCATTAGAAACAGCCATCTTGACTGAAGTTGGTGCTCAACTTACAGATTGCTTTCTCAGATAGTGTTATATGGACTTCATCTTTTATTTATTGCTATTTGTTGTGTAGTTGTTTGTTGTCTTTTATGAAACTTAAATCTCATTGAACATGGTTGCCGGTTTAACTCTAAACACATTCTGCTTTCTCAGTTTAATTACTTCATTTTTGATTAGAACTTCTCCATGTTTTGGGATTCTGATATTCGATAACTTTCATAAAATTAACTTATACAAATAATTCCAGCTAAGAAATATTTACTTATATACATGTTGGGTGTGAAATTATGATGTATAATACGTTTTCCATGAATAATGAGGCTATTTATTGTCTAAGCGTGAAGTTAGTTTGTGAAATCGAATAACCTTGTGTATCAGTTTACAGGTTTGTGCCATTTAGCCTCAGACTTCATTGCAATATGACCTGTCAAGGATTTGGACCTCTTTGACACTACCAAGTGTTTGATGGCTATCTCTGAATTAGAGGTCTCTAAATAAATTGCGACTACTCAATATTAACAAGCATTGTTTATATATTCATGGCAGATTTTTAATTCAGAATTGTGATATAGTGGCAAGGAGTTTAGTTTTGAATGAGAGATAGAAATGCAGAATAGAGTTTGCTTTTTCCTTTTGCTACTTTTTTCTGTATCAAGTGACACTGGTCCTATTGTTGAAGTCATTGGAGAAGGGATCAGGCTGTTACCAAATGGTGATTCCATGAAAATTTTCTTAAAATATGTTTTAAACAATATATTAACTTGTCTTTATTTTTCAGAATTACTCGATATATATTTAGGATTTAATTTAATATTTTATTTTAAAGGCTGAAGAATATTATGTGTGCATTTACTCCCAACGCTATGAGAATGTTATCCTATTTCATCATGAAGGTGGTATCGATATTGGAGATGTTGATGCTAAGGTAAATGTTCTTTATTGTCAATTATAGTTTGTCACAGTAATGTATCTGTTCGTTACATTTCTGTCCTCTTTCACTGTAATTCATTGCAATTCTACTATTCTTTGTGAGATGCATATCTTCCTCCCTTATCTCGAACTCACCTCTACTCCTTTGATTAGGTTCTAGTTTCATTCTAAAAAGTGGAGTTTACACACAAACACAAGCTAGTACTTAAACATCAATGACAAAGCCTTCCACTTTGGTTCTATTTAAATAGATGGGAGATGTTTTCACATTTGCTCAAACTACTCCAAGCATCAGCAGTTGTTTCATTACCTCTCATCTTGCTTTGAGTGTATTTGTCTCAGTTTACTTTTCTCTGAAGTCATCATCACCAAAGACCTCAGTGAACACAGAGATGCATTTGGCACTTTCACATCCTGTACCAACATGACTGGTGCATCAGTTCCTTCAACTATTTCTCACTTCTCAACCCAACCACTCCATTTTCTTTCTCTAATCCTCTCATCCCTCTCTTACTTTTGAGGCTGAAGATGTTGAATGAGGAGAATGAATGGAATGGTAACCTAGAGGTCATCCAGTTGTAGGAGTAGGAGAGGAGGAGGAAGTTGGAGAAGTGGTAAGAGTAATGAAGGGTGGAATTGCAAGAGTTGTGGGAGGATTATGATGGAAGTTGAAATGTGAAGAAAAGGACAAAGATTTGTAGGGTGTTGGTGAAAGAGGATGCTATTCCTCTCTTCAGATTGGATGGCAAGGATGGCAGTCCCCTGGGTTATGGCTCGTTTAGAGTAATTAATATATTGGAGCATCAAAATGAAGTTAATGGAAAAGGATAGAACAGAAAGTAATATCAAAGAAATGCAGTTTGGATTTTATGTCTGGAAGGACAAGAGAGAAAATGAAGAAATTGTTTTGGGGGTCTGTTGATATAGAGAAAGACTTTGGTAAGGTTTCTAGCGAAATGGTGTGTATTGGGAGAGTTAGCAATGAAGGCCGAGTTGCAAAGGTTGCTCTTTGTTTCTTAAAACCACACCCTCCTCTCTTCAATATTGTGGCATTTACAAGAAATTACTTTAAAAAAGAAAAGACCTGAAATTTGTGTACACCATTAATGACACTTGTTTTCATTTCAAAATGTTTTGATAAACTCCAGGAAACATTTTATTATATAACTAGGCAAGACGACTGGAGATGGCCCCTGCCGATCCTATCAAGGCAGACATGGTTGCATCACTACTTGTTCGTGTTCCTGCAGATCTCAAAGAGTAAGTATGGAAGGATGATTTTCTTTGTAAGAAAATAAAATTGATAATATTGTTTAGATTGACTGACTCCCTTATTATAACCATACCAGAATTTAAGGGTTACTGATAGAGTTAATGGAGGATACTGGAAGCCTGCAAATCACAAATTGTTTTAGAATTTATGTAGCTATTTTTATCGTGTGTGTGTGTGTGTGTGTGTAAAGCATGCAGAGTGAAGCCACTTGGTACATATTGACTGTGAACTCTGCTCTGCATGTGCACCATGTTTTAACGTTGTAGCTCACTTCTGCTGTTTACAGCAGTGCTTGGAAGGAAGGTGTGTAGCGTGTGATCATCGCATTATGCATAACAGAGGAAGTTGAGTAGAGAATTTGCATCAAATTTTGCCAAAAGCTTGGTGATACCTGCTCAGAGGCCTACATAAAGTTTTCAAAAAGTTCTCATTGTTCTTGACACAATCAAGGAGATCTTGTGCGACTGAAATCCGAGTGTCTTTTTAGTTAGCTAAATGTAGTTTTGGCACAAACTTGGCAGACACACGTCTCGTACCCAAATCTTCAGTGATAATGGACTGAACTGAACCGTAACTAATCTGCACCTCCTCTGATAACTCATGGATGGTGATCTGATGATTTCCCCTCACAGCTGCACACACATCTGCAATGTTTTTTCCCCAGTTCTGCTGGTTTCGGGTCTCCCAGAATGTTTGTCAATATCAACATTTTTGCAGCCATCTTGGAAATGTCTGAACCACTCGTACACTTGTGTGCATCTCATACATTCCTCTTCATACACTTTCTGAACAGTTATTGCCATGACAACTTTCTCTGTCATGGTCAATGTGATGATCACATGCTACACACCTTCCTTCCAAGCACTGCTGTAAACAGCAGAAGTGAGCTAGAATGTTAAAACTTAGTGCACATGCACAGCAAAGTCAATCTTTGCCAAGCAGCTTCACTCTGTGTACTTTAGCTTCGTTACTATGGCAACAATCTGGATACTTATTCATCAAGCCTCATATGAGTGAGAGGGAGAGAGAGATCTACCTTCCCAGTATTTTAGAGTGCACAGTTTAATGGTGGGGCTGAGAGAAAGATTAAAGCAGCAAAAATAATTGTGAGTGATATTTATTTGAATGAAGTTCTTGTTAGCCTCTAAATTAGTTGGGATTATAATGAAATATTCTAATTAACTCTTAGAGAAACCAGAGTTATTTATTAGTTTGTTTCAATATAATTACTTTGTTTTTTGTAAATCTCATCTTGAGTGAAGTACTGTTGCTGTTGTCATATTTATTTGTTGATAAACTTTTCTAAAATTTCTATTCTCTCAGCATCCTCTCTCGTTTCATTTCTGCTCTGTATAACCAGTATCAGGATTTGCATTTCACTTACCTAGAAATCAACCCTTTGGGTAAGTCTTCTTTCTCTTAATTCTTAAGAGTGAAATCAGAGATTTTAGCAAATAAAAGACGAGACCAATTAGTTTCTGTTGTTGTTTAGCCCCAAGTCGATCTTGATCATTCAGGCCTAGTTTTTTTTTTTTATTTATTTATTCAGGATGACATTGCTCTACAAGTGCCTTTTGAATAAGGTAGGGTGTGATTTGAAAGGAACTTGACTATTATTTCTAGCAAGTCAAGTGACCATATAGAGGCTTCCTTATTGGCTGATATGCAGTCTTTTTGATTCAAATACAAAATCTCTGACTTTGCTCTTCATTTTCTGGTGGTTCATTAAAATAAATACTATTGATAGCTGAGAATTGGTGGCGCTCAGACACCGTCATCACTGTCTTGAGGAATTTTTAGTCAAATGAATCGACTCCTTATGGCTGGTTCATAGGGTTACCCAGAGTTTTGTGTCCATAAAGCGCTCAGCTTTACGCACATCTTGTTAGACCCTAATGGCTGGTGGCCTATAAATTGCAGGGACAAAAGGCCTTGTGGCTAGTTTTCAAAGGTGAAGCACAATGGATTTCTCCCTTAGACCAGTATCCGGAATCCACCCGGTCAGCTTGCAGGTCCCAGGATTTCAGTAGGAATTGTCTGAAGTGTAAACAAGGTCCAAAGACTTCCGTCCTGGAGTTTAATATGCTCCCCAGGTTGAGGGAGTTTTTTAATACCCTTGCCTGTTTTGTTATGCACAGCTTGCAGCATTTGCTCTCATTGATGTAGGAACCTGGTTTTCTAGAATTTTCCATGTGATTTCAGGTGCCACACATGGCTGGCCAAGGACGTGGCATAACTTCTATCCAGATAGTGATCTATGGGAGACAGTCCCTTGCACTTGACCTTTCTTCTTTGTGTTTAAAAATTAGCCACGAAGCCTTTTCCCCCTTCCAATTTGAAGAGAGGTTATGGGCCACCGGCCATTAGGGTCTGATGATGTGTGTGTAAAGCTAAATACTTTATGGACACAAAGCCCTGGCTAATCCTATGAACCAGCCATAACTAACATTCTCTAAATACTCTACTGCTCTATAATTTAGAGTGTACTTTTCTTTCGAATTTATGTTTTACTGACAATATATATATATATATATATGAAAATAAAGGCATCCATATAGTCTGCATCACAAGGTATTGATTCACCTGAGGCTGCAGTAAAAGACATTTCTCCAACAAAACAAAAAGTGAATGAAAGCTAAAATTATGTGACTGCCAAGTGAACTCTTCGACCATTCAGCCTGAATACCATAAAAACATGTACGAATATTATTAAACAGAAATTATGAGCAAGGAGCCCGGATGACAGTATTTTCTATTACATTAAAAGTTATTTGTAATTATGAAATGCTGTGATGTATTTTCTCCTCATATATACTTCCTCAGTGATAAAGTTATGTTAATATTAGTATAGATTAATGAGATTTATAGTATAACACTCACCATAAGAAATACAAATGGTTCGTAGTCTGAAAATGTCTTCATCAAATGAAGTTTTTTTTATATTTTGTTTAGTTGTGACCAATGGCAAAGTTTTCATCCTTGACTTAGCTGCCAAGATTGATCAGTGTGCAGAATTTTTGTGTAAAGCAAAATGGGGTGATGTAATGGAATTTCCACCCCCTTTTGGCCGGGATGCTTTGCCAGAGGTAAGTTTTTTTTAAGTTTGGGAAACTCTGAAGTTCCTAGGGAGCTCTACATGGTGCCCACTTTCAATTTCCATTTTATTTCTTTTTTACTATTTCAATTCTTTTATTTCACTGGTTTTGACCCCAGTTTTTAGTCTAGTACTCATTTTATCTGATGACTATTCCCCGAGAGAATAACAAGGAATTTACACCAATTCACTCAAAAGTACACATGCATGCGTTCACATGACAGGCTTTTGCACAGTTTCCATCAACCAAGTTTCAGCCACAAGTTTCCTTTCAAACCAAAACTAAAGTACAAGATATTGACTCAAGTTTCTGCTGAGTGGAACCAAATGTAGAATTATATAGTTGTGAGGTCAACTTATTAGCCATAGAACCATTGCTAAATTTGAGAACAGCAAAAATAGAAGACAACCTGATTTCTCTATTCCCGAAATCCCTCTGAAACTTTGTGTAAATGTGAGGAGCAAGTATTTACTTTTGTGAACAGGTTTATGTTGTTGTACCTATTGTACACAACTAAGTGAATTGTGGTATGTTGGATAGTGTTCAACTCAGTGGCTCAGCAAACTACTTGTTGTGGATACCATGGTTCATAACCAAAGAGTAAAGTACCTCATGCACTTTGTCATTTTCAACTGTTTAATGTTCTATTTATGCAACAAGGCTATTCTCATTAAATTACATTTTATGACTCCTATTTTTGATACAATAAATCTGAATTTTGCAATTATTAGATCAGCTTTTAAAAATTTCTAACCCTAACCCTATCTTTAAAATTAAATTTTGTGATTATGTTGTATTAACTTATTGTCATTAACTCCTCTTCAACTCCTAATATGAAAACCTCCCATTTCATGACATTATCTTGCAAATATTTACTGTTTTACACTGGCATCCTCCATTTAAAATTGACTCTGATATTTTCTTATTTCTTCTCTTTAGGAAGCTTATATTGCTGATCTTGATGCCAAGAGTGGAGCATCTCTTAAACTAACGATTCTCAATAAAGTAGGCCGGATTTGGACAATGGTTGCTGGAGGAGGTGCTTCTGTTATCTATGCGTAAGTTATTTGTTGTTTTATGTGATACAGCTTAATGTTTCCAAACAAAATTGTTATTATTGTTATAGTCTTATATTTATCATTTTATAGAGATTTACTTAAAAATGAACTGCAGTCTTGAGTTAGGAGTTGTAATTTTCCATCAGAATGAAATACTGAATGCCTCTTGAAGCAACCGTAAAAAATGCAGATAAGAAATAACAGAAATAGTTTCATGAATAAGAGTTATGGTTTGATCTCCTATTAAAAAATGCTGATAATCAATTATTAAAAATTAATTGTGATGAAATATATTGTGACTGATATTTTTATAAAACATTACACTAGTTTGATAAAGAATGTGGTATTTGCTACAACCAAGAATTGTTGAACTCCTTCTAAATTCCAATTCTATGTTGGACAACTTTTAAATATTTTCTTGATGCTTGCCTTCTTTCAGCGATACTATTTGTGATCTGGGAGGAGCATCAGAGCTGGCTAACTATGGAGAATATTCAGGAGCCCCCAGTGAAATGCAAACCTATGAATATGCCAAAACTATTCTTAGTCTCATGACAGAGACCAAGCATAAAGAGGGTAAGTTCAATGATGCTTCTCTTGTAATCGCATCTATTCAAAGAAACTTTCAAAGTTAAAAGATTTCAATAATTTCATAAATGAAAAAATCAGTCACAGTGTCTGCATATAATGTGTTCCTTCAGTTCCTTCATGCTTGAATAATTTTGGAAATTAAACCATAATTGTGTCTAATGTTGTACAGTAGTAATAACAGCCGAGCTCAGTGATTGAGAGGCTTGTTAAACTATATATTAGACATGAACGAGGGGAGATAACTGGTGCCTGAATATGCCCCACCCAAACAAATTAAAAGCAGACTGACTTGAGAATATTATATGGAATTGGTAATCTAATACCAATATCGCATCAGCACTTCTGTCAGCCACTGGATGTGTTTGATCGAATTCTTTTTGAGCTGCATCAGAATCTTTTAAACTTTTCAACATTCCATCAATTGTAAGTAATCCATGCCTGTGTTGCAAAAATCATTGCTGAAACAATTGGAAATACTTGGCCCAACGCCCAAAGAAACTGGATTTTGATGTGGAGTTTGCCAATTACCGTTATATTGGGAAATCGGTAAAGTGCCAACTCTAAAGTTTCCGGTAAACTGAACACATCCTCCATTTAGTTAAACCTGAGTTTTTAGAACCAAAACTGTTTCTACTTTAAGGAATACCATAAACTTTACAGAAGTACTCCAGGTTTAATTTTTCTTGATCAATTGATAATTATTAGTTCTTAATAAATAAGATTAGTACTAGTTAGAGGAAATGCCATAAGTTTATATTGTATCAGAATGTAATTCTACTCTTGACACCAGCATTTAAGATTTATTTAGCAAGTAGTACATATTTTTGAATATTGAAATAGTTACTTTTGTTTAGTCTGTATCCGTGCTGGAAGACAAAAAATACTAACAGCCGGCTTGTGTGAATTTTCTGAAACTCCTCCCCTCGGCCCTTGGGGAAAAATTTTCCCAACAAATTCTGATATTTATCAGAATCCACACTATGTGAAGCATATTTGTAGAAAATTTCATTAAAAGTATCTATTTTTGTGAAAGTGAAGTGAAGTGGGGTGGACACATCTGTGTAGGTATGTTTACCTCTTTGTAACACAATAAAGTGTTTTCCTAACCATTCATTGTGGATAAACATCCGATGGTGAAATGAACAGAACAACAAATAGAAACTTGTGTTTATCATAATTTTCTTCTTTATTATTTATAATTATTTTCTTGCAGGCAAAATTCTTATTATTGGTGGTGGTATTGCTAATTTCACTAATGTTGCGACAACATTCAAGGTTTGTATCTCAACATTGTTAATTTCATTTGATGATCGTATAAGATATAATTTATTGATTCAGAATTAAAGTTTCAAAAATCAATTCTTCAGCAATTTTTGTATAAAATATAAAATTACTTTGCTGTAGTTGTACTGCTGCTATTCATTTTCTGCTATGCATAAAATTGAGATGTGCAAATCGAAAAATGTTTCTTTGTTGGGATTTGAATCCAGGCCATGTTTGGGTAAAAGCTATTAAAGACTGAACATTTTCTAATCTTCAGTTGATTTTCAATGATGGTTTCAACATAAATTTGTGTGAGTGAAGAGGTGAGAGAATGGGAGAGATTATAACGTAATAAAAACAATCCTGATGACCCTCAGTTGTTTAATCTATTTTTTTCATTTTATCATAAGCAATCACCAACCTTTTGAGAAACATTTTGTAAGATGTTTTATCTGTATTTCAATGGCAGTTTATATCTTAACACCAATGTTATTTGTGGCCATGGCACTTGGCTCTAAACAGCCAAGTCCATGTTTCTCTAAATAGGTGCAGTGAAACAGATTGGTTTATTACTGTTGTGAAGCTGATTCATTATCTTGTAGAGCAAAGTTAAATTCTTCCTCTCTGTAATAGATTTCTATTGAAGCCAAACTAAGATTTCTCTTTCTTAATGCCGTAAAGATAAGCATCAGCTTTGAAAATTCTTGTGATTCTGGAAAGAATTTGCATTAAAAATGGGGTAAAATGACCAAGAAATGGTTCATTTAATCCTTAAATTCCACCAAATCAGTGATTTAGTATAATCATTAATTTGTTCACTTATGATTTTTTAGTCTAAATTGCATTTCTTAATCTTGAATGCTACTTATAAAGTACTAATTTTGCAACCAACTTTCGCACCTCATGTGACTAATTTTCTCCATTTTTAACAACATATTAAACTGAACTTTATTGTCTTGACTTTGTAGGGAATTGTACGAGCTCTAAGAGAATATCAGCAGAGATTGATCGAACACAATGTCTCCATCTATGTTCGACGTGGTGGACCTAACTACCAGGAAGGGTTGCGTATCATGAAAGAACTTGGCAAGTTATAACTCTGTACTAGCTCTGTCTTTGAGATGTGTTTTGTGGCTGTATGATTAAGAGGTTCACTTCTCCATCGACCACGTAGCTTCAAGTTCAGTCCTACTGAATGGCACCTGGGGCAAGTGACTTCTATGATAGCCTAAGCCTACCAATGCCTTGTGAGGGAAACTGAAAGAAGCTCGTCATGTGTAATATCATTGTCATAATCATTTCAAGGATGATTGGAAACAAGGGATGCTTGCTTGAATGAGAGTGATGCTTATTTACAACAATTGTGCAGTATCATGTGTACTCAACACTGGCCCCCCTCCACTTTCACCAATGGTTTATAGTCATGAGACATAACTTCACTAAATCTACCATTGTATACATAAATACATTTTGTAAATTCTTTTATCTTTTAATTTTATTCTTAAGTACAAAAACAAAATTGACTTATTTCTTTAAATTTGTATTATTTTTTTTACAATTCTTTTGTTTCCTTTTTTTTTTTCAAGGTTCCACACTTGGGGTTCCGATCCATGTTTATGGTCCTGAAACTCATATGACTGCCATTGTTAGCATGGCACTTGGCAAGAAAGACATTCCAACCACTCCACAACCTGTGCAAACTACTGCTAACTTTTTACTTCCAGGAGGGACAGTGAGTTTGTCTTTGTTTTTAATGGTTACCAACTATTTTAGTTCTCTTTTCTGTATAGTTTCCTCAGAGGAGGAAGGACAGCATCCATGAGCCCATGTCAGAGACCTGGACTGCGCTAGTAGATCCTTATGAATTCTTTTCTGAGGTGCCTATAAAAAAAAGGTACCACGTGATTAAGAACTGTCAAAAGGGTACCATATACTAGATGAGTGTAAAATAGGTACCATATTATACAGAATGGTAAAATGCATACCATGTGATAGAGGACTGTAAATAGATTATGTGTAATAGAGATCTGTGAAATATCATCATCATCATCATCTAATATCTGCTTCCCATGCTGGCATGGATTGAATGGTTTGCCATTGTCTGTGAAGTAGTTGGAAGGGCATCAGGCTGTAGAAACCATGCCAGAACAGAGTGTACTGGGTTCTTTTTATGTTACATGGCACCTGTGTGAGTCCCAGTTGAGAAAAATGTTTTGAGTAATTTAAAATATGACCATCTGGAATTGTAAGAAAGAACTGTATGGAGAATTAGAATTGATTCTGCATAGCCATTACTTAATAGACGTGCAGTATATCATCATCATATGTCCGTTTTTCATGCTGGCATGGGTTGGACGGTTTGACAGGATCTGGCCTGGCTGCATGTCTGTCTTGGCATGGTTTCTATGGCTAGATGTCCTTCCTAACACCAACCACATTACAGAGTGGACCGGTGCTTTTTATGTGACACTGGCACGGGGCACTTTTACATGGCACCAGCACCCATGAGCCTGTAAGATTAGGATCACTCAGCTGAAGAAGTATGTAACTTGGAATGCCGAGTTAAAATCCTCCATAACTGTGGTAAAATATTTCATTTTAAAAACAAAACAGCTCCAAAACATTTTAGATTTATTAAACAAACAAACTACTACTGCAATTAGATTGTGGGTGATTGAGAACAGCTATGTAAGCCATGTGTATTTTTATATACATTTTTTCATGTTTGTAAGTATTGTTCCAGACGAATGTATGTTCACAACTTGATTACTGAACCAGTTCCACCTATTAACTTTCAAATTTGTTTTAAATGGTTTTATTCCAGCCTCTGATATTTCACTGCCATTATACAATCCCACATCAAACAAATACAAGTCCAACATTATTCTATATTTCTCTTTTATTTTTGTATTTTCTATTTGTTTTCATTTTTCAATTAATTATATTTTTGTTTTTCCTTTCAGAACATGCAGGTAATCCTTGCAGCTCCGCCTTCTCCCCCTCCCCTTTCTTTCTCTATTGGACACAGTAGCAAGCATGATTCCATTGCAATTCTCTTCGTTTCTTTTAGCTTCTGTCTCTCCCATGTTTATGCTACTCTGCACTTCTATATTCATGATTGTGTTAGTGGTGTTGATGTTGTGATAAGTATCCCTGGTTTCTCTTCTCCATGGAATATCGATTATACAGAGACACTTGACCTGAAGTATTGCGTGCGCACACGTGTGTGTGTGTGTCAGTTGGTAAATGTTCTGACTATTCTAAACACATTAGCTTTGAAAATTAAATAAAACTGCTTCAAAGTGGAATGGAAGTCGGTAGATCTGGCTAGCCAGATGCTTATTTTTGTTCTCTACCTCTGATTACCATTTTAAATGGAGCTGTTTGCAGTACCTGGGTGTCTCATCATCATCATCATCATCATTCAACGTATGTCTTCCATGCTGGTATGGGTCGGATGATTTAAGAGGAGCTGGAAAGCCTGAGGACTGCACCAAACACCACTGTCTGTTTTGGCATAGTTTTTACAGCTGGAATGCCTTTCCTAATGCCAACCACTTTACAGAGTGGACTGTGTGCTTTTTACATGTCACCAAGTAACTTGCCAGATCCTTTGAGGGGCAGCCAATTTTTAGCTTATGTTAACTGACAGGTATTAGTAAAAAAACTTATGCAAGACTTCTACACTGCTTCTCTGTTCAAAATTCTATGGCTACATGAGGCATTGACCAAGCCAAGTGTATGAGAGCAGAAACTTGCTGAAATGTGAGGTTTGACCATTCCTGAACCTGAGACTGTTTGTGATAGCAAAATGAATTGCTTAACCTCCTCACAAAGTTGTCTAACCCCAAGTCAGCTCTGGTTGAACCAACCTATGATCAAAAGCATTCCAATGGTGACCATTCCATCTTTGTCTTATCTGCATGGAACCCAAGACCACATTAGCCAGTGTGACATAGATGATAGTGTAATTTCTAGGTAGGTATGGCTACTCTTTCTAGCAGCTTGACTGACCACATAGAGGGGAAAAAACGTGTTTGTATTTTCAATATGTTTTGACCATCTTTTCCTTAAAAAATGTTGATATTAATTCATTATGAAATCTGTTAACAAGAACTGGTTTGAACGCTATTAAAACATTTTGCAATTGGTTAAATACTTCATATTTTAGTGCCAAATGGCACAGAAGTCTTTAGCAATAGATGTCTTTATTAACATATGACTGGCCAAAGGTCTTTCAGCAAACGATGTCTTGTAGTTGCCAGTGATAAGTTATTTCTCTCCAGTAATCTAGATCTGTCACTTGAGGTTACAGTAATAAATGATTTCTCTGACATTTAATGTAAATTATTTGTCACTTTGAATTTACCTGCCATTGAATACCTAACAGCTGAGGATCAAGGAATAATCTGTGATTGTTTTTATTGTAATTTCTTATATTTTTTAATGAATGAATTTTCACAAAAGCGTTACAACTAGTCACTTAATGAAGTAATTACAGCCCATGAAATGAAGGATCTGCAATTTGTATCTTGTAACCAGCTTTGTGCTATATTCCTGGTTCAAAGCAAGTCTAGTTCATCTGACCAAATATAAAGATGATACAATTCCCTGTTGAAATCAAAGAGTAGGAGGAACACCATAGTTGAGGAATGTTGCATTATTTTGTACTGTGAGCTCAAACTCCAACAAACTGGTTTGCTATCCAGGAGGATATGACTTATCTGTTCAATTGCAAAGATTAGTATAATCTCTCTCTCAGTAATAGCAGGTGATAAACTAGGATGCTGATTATTATTAAGATTAGTGTATTCATGAGTTTTATAATTGTGCTAAGATTATAGTATGAATTAATCTTGAGTTAGCATTTTTTTTTTTTTGTGGCTAATAACCTTTGACTAGATTCGGAGCTTGGTTCTCTTTTTTTCCCCATCAACCTTTTAATGCTTTGTTGTCCCAGCATCATGATGCATGTGTAACCTGAATGAACTGAAGAGTGATATTAACCATTTTATTCCTTCGTTCCCTTATTATTTTCTTTGGAACAAGAGAATAGAAAACTTAAAATTAAAGAAACCAATGTTTTTATTTTCCCCCCTCAGGGTGGAGGGAGACAGTCAAGGAAATTAATTTGCTGGCTAAATTATAGAATTAATTTTAATTCCACTTGATTTTGAACTAAGATTCTTATGGGTTGATTATAAATACCTTTCACACAAACATTTACTGTGTATTTAGCAAGAAATTTAATTTTTGTTATTGCCTGGGTGTGGTTAAGAACTTGGTTTCCCAACCATGAGACCTTCAGTTCAATCCTGCTACACAACATCTTGAAATTCTTCTACTATAGCCATCAATTGACTAATGGTTTGTGAATGAAATTGGTTGATGGAAACTGTGTTGAAGCCTATTGTTTGTCTTTACATTAACATCTTTTGAGAAAAGATGGGTCTGTAACTTGGCAATACAATTAAGAGATTGCTAAAGAAAAAAAGTCCCAGGTTTCAAAATAAGTACGGGGGTGGTGGTGATAGAATTAATTAGTAATTAATAGGTATTTGTTAATCAATGTGGGTGTTATTGACTTCAGAAGAGGAAGAAATAGAGATTATACCATTCCTATATTTCCCAGCAAAGTAAATGGAAGTTGCCACTGGGAATCAGAATCCAGTTCTGTATTCAGCTCAAGAATTTTATACTTTCCAAAGGCCACTTCTATAGAAATCTCAAGCAACATGCATTTCCCCATTTTTCATTATTATACAAAATTATTTTGGAGATTCTAACAACTGCTTGCACATTTAGTTACTTATATTTAGCTTCCATGTTTGATTATTTCTAATTTTTCTTGTGTTATTTTCTGTTTTGCTTGATATTCATTTTGTGTGTTAATTGTTCAATCAATCTTCAATAAGTAGATTTTAAATTGTATACTAATTAACACCTCCCACCCCTGGGTTTTGTTTGTGCCTTTTGATGTTTTTGTTTTGCTTTTGTTTAAACAAGAGCAATGTTTTTTGCTAAATTTTTGTTGTCAGCATGCATACAAATTTTATATTGTGAACATTTTTTTTTATTCCTAACAAAAGTCTGTGTACATTGAATGTTTAAGTAAATCATCATCATCAAAACTTTATATACTTATTAATTACTAAATTATTTTAGGCCACTAACCTCTTAGGAACGCATTTAGTATTTGCACTCATTGACAAATTGATGTGCATAACAGTGCATAAGATTTTATTAGTTTTGCACTTTTATTACATTATTTCACAACAATGTGACCCAATTATCATCATCATCATCATCGTTTAACGTCCGCTTTCCATGCTAGCATGGGTTGGACGATTTGACTGAGGACTGGTGGACCAGATAGCTACACCAGGCTCCAATCTGATCTGGCAGTTTCTACAGGTTTTTTAAAATCTCTTATCATAGACACAGATTTATATTACGCTTGGTTAATAGAAATATAGAAAAAGTAATGGAGAAAAGCGCATTCTAATTGTATTCTATAAATATTGGATAACATACCTTGAGGTTTTGAATGCTTCTTCATCCTTTTCTTGTACACTTTTTATCAAGGGTTGCTTTGGCCAATCTTATGGAAGTGCAGCCTGTTTAACTACTGAGGCAATGCAATAACTACATTCACATAGATCATCATCATCATTATCATCAATGATTAATGTCTCTTTCCTATGCTGGCATGTGTTGGACGGTTCGACAAGAGCTGAAGAGCTGCCCAGGCTCCATGTCTGTTTTTGCATGGTTATTATGTGCTCTTGCACAACACCAGCACTCATGACCTGCATGATTAGGGTTGCTCAGCTGAAGAGAGATGCAAGGACCACCATGATTTCATGATTTCACTTAGCTTGATGTGTCTTTCTCAATAAACAGTCAACCACCAGAAGTCTTGCTCCCTTGTCATCCTCTCTGCGAGGCTCAGCGTCTGACAGTTCCTTATTAGACAAATGGTTTTTGTAACTGATACACTTTCTGTTACTACAGGATTGGGAGCTGCTGGTCAGCTGGGCAGAGTAATGAATCTGGGTCAGAAGTATCAAATTGTTGGATAAGGTGATGAAAGTCATGGAGAGGGTCATGGCCCAAATAATTGGGGAGAGTTAGCTGAGATGAAATGCAGTTTGGTTTTGTGCCAGGGAGAAGCACCACTGATGCTATATATCTGGTAAGGCTGTTGCAGGAGAAATACTTGGCTTTTGTTGACATGGAGGAATCCTTTGACAGGGTCCCCCAATCCCTTATCTGGTGGTCAATGTGGAAATTAGGGATAGACGAGTGGTTGGTGAGAGCTGTACAAGCTATGTACAGGGATGCTGTCAGTAAGGTGAGGCTTGGCAATGAGTACAGCGATGAATTGATTTCCCTCAAGCCAACTGAAATCCTAGTCATGGCTGATACTGGTGTCATGCAAACGGCACCCATGCTAGCAGCAGGCAAAAGCACCTGTCACACCCTTGAAGTGACTGGCGTTAGGTGGTGCATCCAGCTCTAGAAGCTATGACAAATCGGACTGAAGTCTGGTGCAGCCCCTCAGCTTGCCAGCTCTAGTCAAACAGTCTAACCCATGACAGCATGGACAAATGAACATTAAATGATGATGATGATTATATAGATATGGTGCTCCAGCATGGCCAGAGCCTTTAGGCAGTAACATAAAAATAAATAAATATACACACACACACACACACACACACACATTCATGCCCTATTCAGTTGTTTAGCTTTGCTTTTCAATGAATTGTTTGTTTTACTAACCATACAGTTACATAATTAATTACCGTACATTTTAATTAAGATATGTTATAAATTTTTGAAATACGGGTTTTGTGTGTGTGTTTTCTTTGGGCTTAAGCTTTTTGTTTTTAATCCTACATTATTTCAAATTTCTTTTCTTGGTAAATTAGAATTGGATTTACTTAAATTGTTAAATAATTTCTCTATTTCAAATGTGCTGCTTTTTTGTAAAGAAACTATAAACCAATTTCTGTTGTACCCTTATAGAATATATTGATTCTCACAAACTTGTTGCTTTTGTATCGAAAGTTCATTTTTTTGTTTTGTTTACCAAAGTTTTTAAAGCTGTGACATTTATAAGACTATTCATAGAAATAATTAAATAAATATTTTTTAAAAAATAGTTTAAAAAATTACTTTCAAATACATTAAGTAATTTGTAAATGGATTTGTTTGCTTTATTAGAATCTTGCAAAAAATATTTATATGGAAATGTTTGAATAGAAACTGAAAAAACAAAAAAACTAGTTTGTGTTCCTGAGAAATAGTTTGAATCGAGGATATTTTCATTCAAGGCACGATTAATTACCAGACAAAAGAGCTGTTCTTGCAACTTGTTTCATAGGATGTGTTTTCTGGGTTTTATTTGGTTTTTTTCCATAGTTCTTTTCATATTCTTGTAGCTATTGTGTTCTTGACTCTAAGATTTTCTTAGATTTTAATTCTGCACCATAATACCATAGTAACACAACCCACACTACAGGAAAATAGATTACATGACTAAAATGGTTCCTTAAGACAAGAATATCTGATGAACCTTATCAATACAGCTATCTACAAGACCCAAAACATTCCAGTGACAACACTGAGAAAAACAAACCAAAATAATAAAAAGGACAAAAATCCCAAAATCCCAAATCTTCAGATCTGTTTGACAACAAATGCGAGAAAGTTCTCCAAAAAAGTTAACAAGAAAAGAATTTTTTTTTAAAAATTCTCCACACCAAAGTTAAGAAAGAACTTACTAGATCTATGAACTAAAATTTATATTATCAAAAAATAAACTAAACTGATTAGAACTACCAGTGAAGTCATTCTTTTCCTTTTTTCAAATATATACATATATATACATATATACACACACACACAGCACCCCTTTACTATTGTAAACTGATACTGTTATTTAACAGATGATCAGCTTGGAAGTACACCAATGATTTCTTTTTGTTTCTATTAACAGAGTACATTCTGTCAAGCTCAGCTTGGTGTAAGTCAATTTTGTATTTTCTTTCCTTTGCATGATGTAATGACTCTTAGTTGAACTACTAATGTTTTTGGTTTGAATCTGGTAGCCTCCAATTAAGCACTGTCTTGTCTCGAAAAGTCTCTGTATTTTGTGTGAAAACCTTCAATCCTTGGCCACTTGATGTTGTTGCTTTTTGTTCCTATGTCTGTTGTTTCCAGGTAAGTAGTTTTGTTTGTGGTGGTTCATGTTATGAATAAAAAAACTCCCCTTACACAACAGTGATTAAAGAAAGGACTTTCAATCTAGTTCCTGTGTTAAACACACAACACTTTGTAGTGTGTGTCTCCGTCCTTCACTTGTAAACAAACAGCAGCGTAGTTTGGCTGTTCCCCTCCATCCAAGCACTTTTGACTCCCTTGCCTCTCCTCCACCTCCTCTCATCACCCATGCTTGTGTGTCCAAGTCCCGAGCCTGCACTAACCTCCATCACCAATCCTTCCTCCTTCCACAGAATCTCAATTGTCTTTCATTTCTTTGTTGCACTTGCTTTTCCTGCAGCCATCGACTTACAGGTGTTTCAACAGAATGCCAATGGCATCCGTCTTCTTCTTATTGTTGTTGTTGTTGGAGGGGCTGGGAAGAGGCTGGGCTCAGCTTCTTACTCAAAATAATAATAATAGTAAAAAGAGAAAAAAAAAACCCCAGACAATTATGGATGCCCCAATCATAATAGTCTCTTTCTGCATGTATATATTTGTGTTTCATATGTATGTGTTTGTGCTTCTATGAGTATTTGTGTGTGTGTGTGTGTGTGTGTATACATGAAAATAACCCAAAAGTCCACCTGACCTTTTTCTGGAAAACATTTAAATGCTGTGTTGTGGGACTCTCTCTATATTCACTTTAGATGACTCTGGACATACACATAGGATAGATACAATGTGCAATAATAGAAGACTCTTGCCAAAATGGTGCCATGTATCAGGGTGGGACCTAAACCATATGGTTGTTGTATAATGAACTTGTTGATCAGCCATATATAAAACTGGAAATATTGATATCAGTTCTGGACGAACAGATTATTTCCAAGGATGAATTATGGAAACATTGAGTTTTACTTAGGAGAAAAATCTTATGTATTTTCTGAAAGCATCAAAAAACTTAAGATCTCTAAGTGGGTGGCCATGAGAAGGAAGTGGTGATCCTTTTGCCTTTTTTAAGGTCATTTCAATTGAAATTGAGTAACAAATGTTTCAATTTTATGTTGAAATTAAAAACTTTCACCACAATTACTTGAATAACTACTTTCAAGTGGAATCTATCAAATGTCATTCTTTCAATTGTTGTTGGACTTTTAGATGCTGTTTTCTTCATTACAGGTTTGTATTGTGACATAGGCTTCCAAGGAATGTTTGTTTTTATATAATGTGTTTGTGTGGGTGTAGTTTTTATTTGCACTCTGCTTCAGTTTGTATAGTTATATGCACACACACAGCTCTCTAGTTGCAATTCATTTTTGCCAACAATGCCATATCGTTTTCCAATCACTGCTTGAATACTGATTATACCTCAGGTTGAACATTTAAAATGTATTCTGTTGGTTCCCCAGGTTACAGATAATAGACCATGATTAGTAACTTAGTAACATTGTAATCAGAGATATTTGTAGCACATAAAAGATTATTTACTTTTAATTTCTTGAAGTATGAAATAAATTAATTTGTATTATTCAACCGTTTGTACTATTCTTATTCTCAGGAACTTTAAATTTAACTTTTATCTTTAGATTCCATGGATTTTTCACTGAAATCAATGAACAAGACATTGGCCCGACTGCATTTGTTGATTCTTGTGTAATCTTACCTGAATTTCCTCCTCAAGTTCTGCATTCATTAATAGGTATTTTATTTTCTACCTTCTCTTCAGCGTTCACCAATATTGAAGCGAAAATCATCAGGTGATCTAAGCGCCAATTCCAGCAATTCCAAGATTGCTCACCATGACATGGCCAATGATGTAGAAACAAAGCAGCAGCATGGTCTCTTCTCCAAACAGACCAAAGCTATTGTATATGGAATGCAGCAACGGGCTGTACAAGGGATGCTGGACTTTGACTATGTCTGCTCCAGAGATGAGCCTTCAGTTGTTGCTATGATGTACCCCTTTACGTAATTATCTTTTTTTCAATTCAATTTTTCTTTGTTATTAAGAGTAAGGAAGGTGGTGGGCGAACAGAATCCCAGAATCCTTAGTGGCATTTCTTCTGACTTTATGTTCAGGAATTCAAATTCCTGCAAAGTCAGTTTTGTGTTCCATCCTTTCAGGGTCATAAATAAGATAAGAACCAGTCAATCACTGGGGGTTGATGGAAGTGGCTAAACCCCTTCTGCCAAAAGTTCAGGCCTTCTGTCTATTGTAGAAAGAACAAGTAATGGGATTGCCATCTAATATTTTGTTATAGCCTTTCCTTCTTTCCATCATATTCTTGTTCCTTGCACCTTCCCATCCATTCTGGCACTTCTAATATCATTTCTCTCTCTTTTGGTCCCCCCCTCTCAAAAATTTCTCGCTTTGCTGTCATCATTGTCCCCTCTCAATGCCCACCTTGGTCTACAAGCTTTGACTACTGACCACTCTTGACACATACCCTGTCCTAGGCGCTTCTCCCACCTACTCTTCCCACTGTGAACGGTTTGGTTGAAGAAACAGAGAGTGCTGTGTGGTTGTGGAGTCCCTCTTGTCCCGTTTCTAGTATTGCTACCATGAGAAAATTATCCCAGTATATTTTGTAAAGTGGTTGGCAATAGGAAAGGCATGTAACCATAGAAACTAGACCAAATAATATGTACCAGCACCAGTTTATCAGGCTGATCCAACCTGTGCCAACATGGAAACTGGTTATAAAATGAGAATATGAACTCTCTCTCTCTCTCTCTCTCTCTCTCCCTCTCTCTCTCATTGCATGCTTGCCTGCCTGGATTAGATGAAATTGGTGGTTGGAGGCTCTTCTTGTCTTTTTCTAAGCAAGAGTATATTTCCTCATTGTGAGACATGTTTGCAGATTGGAAATGGACACCTCTTGCATGATGGTTATTTGATGTCAAGGCAAGGAGGCAGTTAGTCTCTCTCACCCACCTCTCTTTCTCTCACTCACACACACACACACACACACACATCAACAGTATTGTTTTGTTTTTTTTCCAGTGGTGATCACCGACAGAAATTTTATTGGGGCCACAAAGAAATTCTCATTCCTGGTAAGTTCTTTTATAGAAACATATTCTCAATAAATCCTTAATTGTCAACCTCATCTTCAATAATGAAGCAGTTTTCAATATCTACATTCCACATCTATTTTCATCAATAGGAATTAAGAATTTCATTGTGAGAATCATTGAAATATTTGCTTTCTAAATTTTTATCACCAAATGGATGATTTACTATCTTTGATCTGTCTCAACAGAATGGAATGTATTGGATGTAATTCCGATATCATCATCATCATCATTTAGCATCTGGCAGGAGTTTGACTGGAGACGGTAAACTGGAGAGCTGTGCCAGGCTCCAGTCTGTTTTGGCTTGGTTTCTATGGCTGGATGACCATTCCACAGAGTGTACTGAGTACCTTTTATGTGTCACTGACACAGGTGCCATTCACGCATCACTGGCACTGGCTGTGACTACAGCTTGATATGTCTTCTTAAGCCCAGCAATTTACCATATGTCTCAATTACTCATCATCACTTCCATAAATTAAGTCATTGTCTTTTTTTTTTCTCTTGCACTTTTTGCTAAATATTTCAAAATATTTTACTATATTATTAAACATTTCTATATATTTAATTTCATTTAATGTTTTTTAGTTTACAAGAATATGGCAGATGTCATGAAGAAACATCCTCATGCTGATGTCTTGGTGAATTTTGCATCTCTACGTTCGGCTTATGAAAGTACAATGGAAACTCTCAACTACCCTCAGGTTCGAATCACATTCGTTTGCTGTACTTTAGTTTTTTTTTGTTTTTTTTTTTATCCTTTGTAATTTTGGAATTTCCTCCTCAGTCACATTTTCCCTAACATCCACCCTACAGATGTTCACACTGACCATTTGTCGTTTAGATTTCACCAGGGTTGGAGAGAGCTGACAAATGTCATGAGCTTTGTGTCTCCTAACTTTGAGTCATTCATCAAAACAATGGCTATAGCACAGTTTTGGTGAGAAAGTACAAACCATTGTCCCATTAGCTTTGCAAATTAGAAGAAACCTATTGATTCATCTGACTTCAATGCTTCACTGAAATTTACTACACACTGTACAGAATATGTCTTTAACTGGAATCACCAGTGTTTGTCTTGGTGAGTGGTGATGTGTACGAGTGACACTCAGTACAGTCAAGTAAAGAAATAAAAAATTTTTGGTGAAAAGGAAATATCTGAAGCAGTTTTAGCTTCACTTGTGAATGGCAACTCAAATTCAATGGTCTTTTCATTCTTCTCATCCATTAGCATAAGTCATTTGCTGCTTCTCTTGGGTATAAATGGTAATCTTAGACTTTTTGAGATTTCTCATTCAACCGTAAAATATTTCAGGGTTGAATACTTTGCAAACATTACAGTGAATAAATTTAAGTAGTTAATTAATACAGACTCCAGACGAGCAATTAGTAATTAGAAGCTTAAAGCTTGTATTTAACAAGAAAGAAAAATATAATTTCAGTAAAATGACCAGCATGGTAGAAAAGCAAGTAATGTAACATAGGGTTAGTAAAGTTATCTCCCCTGAGAGGGTTGTTACTATTTCACCCCAGGTCGACCGTAACCAAGTAGACTCTAGATCATAATCATTCTAACTGTTATCATCCCATCTCATTTTCAGTCATAATGTAACTAGGATTACATTATCAAATGTGTCCTTCCTTTTTTAAGATGGTAGGAGATGACTACAAAGAAATTTGGCTGCCATTTCTAAAATGTCAGCGACCATGCACAAGCTTCCTCATTAGTTTGATTTCCCAGCAATTTTCACACGATTTATGTAAATCATAAACACACACACATTTTGTTTTTTCAATTTTTAATATGTTTATTGTATTTTATTCCTTCTGTTTGTTTTATTCATTAAATTTCATTATAGATACGAACAATTGCAATCATTGCTGAAGGAATCCCTGAAAACCTCACCAGACAACTAATCATGGAAGCTAACAAGAAAGGTGTCTGCATAATTGGCCCTGCAACGGTACGGGTTTTTCTTTTTTTTCCCCCATTTTTAAAGGAAATTTTGCAACTGAAATTGGGAAGTTTATGTCTTCTTTGCCAGAGCTTTCCCAACAGTAGTGTTGTGGTGTACCTCTATGTGTGTGTATGTGTGGTTATATGCTCTTTAATCCAGCCATATCCCGTCCAAATATTCTCCCTGTTTTATGTCAAAACTGACCAGATCCAGCCTCTCACACCTTCCCTACAATGTCACTCTAGTCGTGGTTGTAGTTTTATTATTTCTTTATGGTATTTCTGTTAGGTGTAATGGGACAAAATATTGACCTGTTTATAATTTTAATGCATTCCCTAGAATTGAGTTATAAGTTGCAATAATGAAGTCAATCCAAACAGTGATATTTTGAAATGTCTTAACTGAGGAAGGTCTTACGTAATGGATGGATGTCCCATTACATATATTATGCAAGTGTGGCTGTGTGGTAAGAAGCTGGCTTTCCAACCACATTGTTCAGGTTTCAGTCCTGCTGCGTGACACCTTGGACAAGTGTCTTCTACTGTTGCCTTGGGCTGACCAAAGCCTTGTGAGTGGATTTAGTAGACAGAAACTGAAAGAAGTCCAATGTTGGTGTGTTTCTGCCTCTGTAACTTAGCGGTTTGGCAAAGAGACAAACAGAATAAGTACCAGGCTTACAAAGAATGAGTCTAGGGATTGATTTCTTCAACTAAAAGCAATGCTCCAGCATGGCCGCAATCAAATGACTGAAACAAGTAAAAGAATATTTATTGCACAGACCTGAAACATGTATTAAATGATTTCAAAATATCACTGTCTGGTTTGCAACTTTATATGTGTGTGTGTGTGTGTGTACATATATACACACACACACACATTGTATGCTGTGTTGTATATGTTTGTTTTTTGCTATTATTTCACCTTTTACCCTCAAACAGGTTGGTGGAGTAAAACCTGGTTGTTTCAAAATTGGAAACACAGGTGGCATGCTGGATAACATTTTATCTTCAAAACTCTACAGACCTGGCAGGTAAGGCTTAATAATTCCTTGAAGTGATCAGTTTCGCTGAGATGGCATAATTGCTTAGAGCAGTCTAGGTTTAATTCTAATTTGAAATCCTTTTTCTTTGGTAAAGGCATGAATGTCACTAACTCTCATATCATTGTTTATTAATCTAAAGCTCAATGCTCTTCTTATAAATAGTTATTTTATAGTAATTATATTTCATTATGAGGTGACAAAGCTCTCATGCCTTTCTTACAGGAATTACAGACTTAAATGAATTAATTGCAACAAAAAAAACTGTGACCTGGTCATGTATTTGGCTTTTTCTTTGTTTTAATGATGTCCTGTGTAAAAGAATCCTTAATTTTGTTAACCTTTTTATTTTCAGCGTAGCGTATGTATCTCGTTCAGGTGGGATGTCAAATGAATTGAATAATATCATAGCATTAAACACAAATGGAGTCTACGAAGGTGTTGCTATTGGTGGAGACAGGTGAGAAAATAATCCATGGTTAAATTACTTTTCATTTTTACCCATGCCAGCATGGAACGATGATGATGATGATGTTGTTTAGAAAATAAAGACAGAAATTCATTCTTTGGTGACAAGATACCTTTCTTTTTGTTTCAGCATGATTTCCTGACTGTAGAGGGGTGGAGAACTCTGAAAAAGTTCTTTCTAACGTATTTTAATAAGTCAATCAATGCAACTCAGTTTTTTCTTCTTACAGAGACAACTGATGCCTTTTATTTGCAAAGTTTCCTTCACATTCTTTGGAATGTGCTGCAACTGTTTCTGTGAAAGGTTGAAAATTGTTGGTACCATATAAAGTTGTTAACGCCTTAATCGTTTTCATATGATACTAAGAAAGTTAGACTCTTCTTAGCTTAAACTATTAATAGTATAACTTATCAACAAGGACACCTACCAATATTCATCTTGCACGCACACACACACACACACACACACGTGTATATGTGTTTTGCAGTAATTTAAATCTGATTCTCCATTTGCATCTGAGTTTAATGTCCATCTTTGGAAGTGGAAATAATTTAAAAACGGTTGTTTAGTTTAGATTAAAATAAATATGATTTTTTTTTTAAAACTAAGAGTGAATTTTTATTTCAAAATATGTCTTTGTTTAGATATCCTGGCACAACATTCCCTGATTATATAATGCGGTATCAAGAACAAGAAGATGTGAAGATGATAGTTCTTCTGGGAGAGGTAATCTCAAGAGTTTTAAGGGCTTTTTCTTTTTAAAGATCATTGTAGAGATTGCATGTGTGTGTGTGTGGGGGGGGGGACTTCATGATGTTACCATAAAAGAATGTAGAAATAGATGAAAGATCCTGTGATGATAAAGTAGCTGTTGATTAGTGTTATCATCACCAGCTGTTTATTATATTATGTAGTGCAGACTAGCTTTAGTTACTGTTATATTTGTCTTGCCTTGGCTCCTCATCTTCTGGTGGAATTGCAAGTGTGCCATCATGGTACATGGTTTGGGTAAATTTTTAGAATTGTCAGAGCCTATCCCTCTCCAGATCAGACTACAGCAGATTTCTTCAAGAGAGAGAGAAAGAAAAGAATTAGTACCAGTACAGCATTAGTACCCAAAACAACAAAAGGCAAGTTTGTGTCTGGCAATTTTTGAAGTCAGATCACAGTGAGCCAGAATGGACAGATAACTCTACCGGTTCATCAGCTTGTAGATTGGCACTGCTTACAGTGTTATATTTACCAATATCAACTGTAAATGTAACCTTTACAGTATGGAGTATAAATTTGCTCCAATTTAAAATTCTCAATATTATTGTTTCATGTAAAATTTTGAATAATATTTTTACATCCATTTAGTTTAGAAGATAATTATTTTACAAACTATTTACACGTTAAGAGAATTGATTGACATTTAAGAAACTTATGATTTTTTTTTAACAATAACTCATATGAGATGTCTAAAAATGTATCGATCTGTGTGTTATGCAAAGCTTTTGTCTCTCCTCAGGTTGGTGGTGTTGAAGAATACAAAGTAATTGAAGCGATGAAGGCTGGTAAAATCACCAAACCTCTTGTGGCTTGGTGTATTGGCACATGTGCCCGAATGTTTACCTCTGAGGTATTTTAGCTGATTTTATCTTCATTTCTCTTAAAACACCACTAGTATTCATCATCATCATCATGGTTTAACATCCGTTTTCCATGCTGGCATGGGTTGGACGGTTTGACTGGGGACTGGCAAGCCAGGAGGCCTAGTGCAGCCTCCTGGCTTGCCAGTCCCCACCACTCTTTTGTATCGTTCACAAATGCAGAACACGTTTACTTTTCCTTCATCTCTACACTTGGCTCCCTTTGGCCCCGCCGCCTCACCTACTTTTAAGTGGCCACACTGGACCCTTTGCCTCCCCTCCTGTCCTGCCTGTTACTCTTATTTCTTTTGTACTCCACAATCTGTGCATTTGTCATCACTCCATCTTATGGATCGCATGGGTTTCCCTTACCTCCCTGTCGTCTCAGTCAGATTGCTTTGAATATAGAAATACCAATCTCAGGATGTTGAGTCCTTCTCATCACTGTTGTCTCTGCCTCTGTCACTCCTGCTTCTCACTCGGTAAAAAGAAGCTGGCAAGTAAGCAGACACATGTGGGGGAACTTTCCTTTTTGTGACACCATGCCCTCAATATGGTTCTGTCTGTCTGTCTCTTGTGTTGGTGGAATCACAAAAACATACCCCTTATATTCTGTAAAGGGCTCTTCAACCGTATCAAGGACATGATCCTGGGTCCACAAAAGAAAAGGTATCCAGCATTAGTGGCTGGTGTTACTAAAGGGATCCAGTCATAGGAACTGAGCCAAAAACGAAACACAAGGTAAAGTTCCCTCCAACCCATTTTATATGAGTGCTACCCCTTGAATACATGTTGTTGATGATGATTGTGTGTGAATTGAGCCTTCTTTTCTTATATTCAATCATCATCATCATCATCATCATCATCGTTTAACGTCCGCTTTCCATGCTAGCATGGGTTGGACGATTTGACTGAGGACTGGTGAAACCGGATGGCAACATCAGGCTCCAATCTGATTTGGCAGAGTTTCTACAGCTGGATGCCCTTCCTAACGCCAACCACTCAGAGAGTGGAGTGGGTGCTTTTACATGTCACCCGCACGTTGCTGAAGTAGTTTTAAACTGTCATTTTTAATGTGTGTTGGTTGAGTGTTTATATTTAATGAACTCTTTTAACCTGTTGGTCATTGAAATATCTTCTACAGTTTGATCAGCAGAGATCAATTGCCTACGTTTTGTTCATTGATACATGTTCAGTTGTACTTGATAAATAATTAGTTATTCATTCTCTCTAGATATTGTTATTTATTCCTTATGTATTTTTATTAATAGTCTGAGCATTTTCTTGTAAAACTTGTGAAGTTATCTTTTATGTTAACCTAAATTGTTTTTTTTCCCCCCCTTTATAGGTTCAATTCGGTCATGCTGGTTCTTGTGCTAATGCTGACCGTGAAACAGCTGTTGCTAAAAACAAAGCACTCAGAGAAGCTGGGGCTTATGTTCCTAACAGTTTTGATGGACTTGGGACACTTATAAAGTAAGTGTGATTATATTCTACATTCAGGCTGGACATATTATTATTATTATTATTATTAAAACCCGAAAACCAGCACACCCACGATTGACACATTAACTTATATGTTTCTATATCTTTCTTCAAGGAAAGTCTATGAAAATCTTGTTGGCCAAGGTATTATTATTCCAGAGCCAGAACAAGCCCCTCCAACTGTACCAATGGATTATGCATGGGCTAGGGTATGTTAACGATGTTTCAATCCTACTTTATTGTTTTTCATTATTATTATTTAATCCACTTAAGGCAGAATCGTTAGCTCACTGGATGAAATACTTGGTGGTATTTCACCTATCGCTATGTTCTGAGTTCAAATTCTGCCAAGGTTGACTTTGCCTTTCATCCTTTTGGGGGTCAATAAGTACCAGTTGAACACTGGGGTCGATGTAATTGACTCATCCCCTCTCCCAAAATTGCTGCCCTTGTGACAAAATTTGAAACCCTTATTTAATCTAAGTGGATTAAATAAAGCTTACAGGCTTTGTGGTTTTAATTGTTGATTAAATAAGTTTCTTGATGATTTTTGTTGAATACAGGTGGGGACAAGTGTTTTAATTGCTTGAAGCACTTCCTACTATTTAGCAAAAAACTGTGATTCCCCCTCAGATGAGTTGTCATGGATATATCTGTGTAGAAGTCCTATCTCATCACTGGCGCAGTGAACGAATGACTCACTGCCAAAGATACTCCAAAGAATGGAGTTTTCATTAACTTACTGTCATCAGTTCAATTCCTCCGCTTAAATTACAACAGTTTGGTTTTTCAGTTCAAGAATATTGCCATATTTAAGGCTCAATTTTTCTTTCCTTATTATAAAAATACTTCTGAGAGGCAAGTAGCAAACAAGAAATACACATAACCTTGTTTCATTAATATCTTCCCAAATATTCCCGCATTTAATTATGTTTGAATTACAAGAAATAAATGAATGAATTGTAAAATACTTGACATACTGAAGCAAGCAAAGTGGTCTGGGTATAACTTAATGGTAACTATGAGTATTGAACTCAAGACCATGCAGTTTGCATCCACTGCCTCATTTACACATGACATTTACCTCTGATGGTCCATCAGATTTACTTCTTGGAGAATTATTTCTTTTGATTTCTTAGTTTGATGAAATGGAATTTGTTTCAAAATACTTAAACTTTGACCATAGTTTTATCACATTCTGGGTGCTTTTTCTCTTCCTTTTCTTCATCACTTGATCAAGTGATGAAATTTACTTCCTTATCACTGGGTCCTGGGCTCAATTCCACTCTATGATCACATCGGGTGAGATTTTCCTCACTCAATTTCTTGAGTGAGTTTGGATAGAAGGGAACTGTAGAGGCTCTACCTAGAGGTCATAGGTCACTAACGTTTTTTTCACTAAGTCTGCCTCAAGGTTGCATTCATTGACTGAAATATACCCCTAATGACACTGTTAATACAATAAGGCTGTGCTTTGGATTGAATAACTGGAATACTTTGTCAGAGCCACTTATTTCAACATCATTATTTCTCTCTCCTTTGTAATTCACTCAGTATTTCGTTGCACTTCCCTTTATTCACTGAGCCCTTCGTTCACACAGCTCTCCACTCCCAGTCCCATACCCACAGAAACTACCCACACCCATCAAGCTCCCCACTGACTGAGCCCTCCATTGACCAACTCCTCACTCACCAAAACCCCTACACCCACTGAGCCTTTCACTCACTAATCCCCACCCCCTGATCAAGCCCTTCACTTACTGCCATCTGTCGTGAACCTTTATCCCTAGGACTAATTCATTTCTGCTTTTCCTTCACAGGAACTCGGTTTGATTCGTAAACCTGCATCTTTCATGACCAGCATTTGTGATGAACGAGGTTCAGAGCTACTCTATGCTGGAACTCCAATCACAGATATTTTTAAAGAAGATTTAGGCATTGGCGGTGTCCTTAGCCTTCTCTGGTTCCAAAGACGGTAACTTAATATTTCAATTATATTCTTTCCATACATTTTTTATTTATTTTTGCCTTTGTCAGGAATCAATAAAATAAAAATATTAGTCAAATGGTATTGATTATCTCCACATCTCTCAAATTGATGGCTTTGTGCCTAAATTAGATACAATTATTATTGTTATTATTATTATTAAACAAATTTCATTCTGTTTAAAGTATTTCCTATCATTGAATTCCAGTCGACCCACGACTCTCTTTTTCTCCCTCTCTCCTTCCTCTCTTTCCTCACTCTTCTCCCTCTCTACTTATTCTTTCTTTCACTAATACATGAAAGGTTTTTCTTTCTATTATTCAACTTCCAAGACTTCCAAAATATGCCACCAAATTCATCGAGATGTGCCTGATGGTGACGGCTGACCACGGACCGGCTGTTTCTGGAGCACACAATGCTATTGTCTGTACACGGGCAGGCAAAGACTTGGTCTCAGCTCTAGCTTCTGGACTCCTTACTATTGTAAGTATATTCTTACAGTCACACATCATCATCATCATCATCATCAACAACACCATCACTCTCGTTATTCTCATCATCATCTTACATTTATCTTTCATTTGTAATTTTTTTTACCCTTTTTCCATTTTATATCTTCCACTTCCTCTAATTTAACATCTTTGATATTATTACCTCCATCCATTTCACTAGAAACGAATTCTGACCCATGTTTTGCTTCTTGTGGCAGGGTGATCGCTTTGGTGGGGCACTAGATGCAGCTGCCAAGCAGTTCAGTGAGGCCTACGACAGTAGCATGATTCCAATGGAGTTTGTTAACTCTATGAGGAAAAAGGGGAAACTTATCATGGGCATTGGACACCGTGTGAAATCCGTGAGTAGTCTTGAGTTTTAGTTACATTCATGTGTACATATATTTCGAAATTCTTTACACACACACACACACACACACATGTATATAACACAATATAATTATCAGGATACACTCTCGTTTACTGAGATTACATCAGAGGTGTGTAATTCAATCCTCATGTGCATAAACAACATGCAATTATCTTGCATCAAAATACAAATCAGAACATTTTCTGTTATTGATTGAAGATTGATGAAGGTAGCTTGTGAATATGGTGAGTGAATTACACAACTTTGGTGCAATCTCACAAAATGGTACATAGTCTATCTTGGCAATTGCATTATGTTATAATAATTCAACCAAGCTGGCATTGTGTGCTACCATTTATATATATATATATATATGAAAATACAGAGTGACTCTTAGAGACTGTCGTATTCCTGGGAAATTCATCAGGGAATCTCATCCGTTGCCTGGTTTGGAGTGGTGGAACTAGGCATGAACAATCGCAGATCTTCCATGGGGTGGGGGTGGGGGGGAATGGCTTTGTCCAAACCTGCA
>NC_068989.1:760621-765100 GCF_001194135.2 Octopus bimaculoides
ACTAGGCATGAACAATCGCAGATCTTCCATGGGGTGGGGGTGGGGGGGAATGGCTTTGTCCAAACCTGCATCTTAAAGAAGTTTCCAGGTGCAGATTTATCATCTCACAACACCTACAAAAGCTGTTCATCTCATTGAAATATTTACTAAATTCACGAATACGACGTCTCTGTTTAAATCTTTTCAGTTGAACAACCCTGACATGCGTGTAGTGATCTTAAAAGATTATGTGAAGCAACACTTCCCTGCAACTCCTCTGCTTGATTACGCATGCGAAGTGGAGAAAATAACCACCTCGAAGGTAAGTTGGATTCTGGATCAAAAGAGATATGCTGTAGTATAAGGTTTAACTGAGGTCTGGATCAAAAACTTAGGTAATATAAGGATTAACTAAGACTATCCAGGCAGTGAGTAGACAAAATCTCCCAAGGTGTTTAAAATCCAAGAACAAGCAGGGCAGATAACTTATCAAAATTTTTGAAAAAGACTCTGCAGATTAAAATCGATTTGGTTGTTTGAGAGGTAAGAAGTAAAAATCACAAATTTGTTTCAGTTGTATTAAATCTCCTTGGTGAAGTATATTCTTCTCAGCTGGTGATACAAAGTGATTAATATTACATGTATAAATAGAGAGAGAGAGAGAGAGAGAGTGGGGTGTGTAGTGACACTGATTATGAATATCTACAATCCAGTTTGTATGAATATCTACAATCCAGTTTGTGAGGCAAGTTTCCGAGATGAATGTCCATTTTCCATGCTGGCATGGGTTGGACGGTTCAACTGGGGGTCTGGGAAGCCAGGAGGCTGCACCAGGCTCCAGTCTGATCTGGCAGTGTTTCTACAGCTGGATACCCTTCCTAACGCCAACCACTCCGTGAGTGTAGTGGGTGCTTTTTACGTGCCACCGGCACAGGGACCAGAGGAGGCTGGCAATGGCCACGATTAGTTGGTGCTTTTCATGTGCCACCAGCGCGGAAGCCAGTCAAGGCGACACTGGCATCAGCCACATTCGGATGGTTCTTTTTACGTGCCACCGGCACGGGGATCACAACTACAATCTCCATTTGATTTTCATTTTGATGTTGATGTACTTGACTCAATAGGTCTCCTCAAGCACAGCAGGTTGCCCTACGATCCAAGGTAGTTTTGAATGGGCTGGGGCTGGTTATGTGAAACTGATGTAGGATACAGCCATGAA
Organism: Octopus bimaculoides; assembly: GCF_001194135.2. Lineage (NCBI taxonomy): Eukaryota > Metazoa > Mollusca > Cephalopoda > Octopoda > Octopodidae > Octopus > Octopus bimaculoides. The sequence goes on from NC_068989.1 coordinate 761,820, forward strand.
TTCACTTTATTTGCCGGGTCTTCGCAGTCACAGCATATCTCCAGAGGTCTCGGTCTTTCGTCATTGTTTCTGCATAACTTTCTACTATTCAAGATGTTAGGAAATTGGAATTGTTTTCTCTCATGTGAGTTCTTTGTTTTATAAAGATGAGAGGAACATAATTGGTTGGAGTTCTATTCTAATTCTCACATAAAGTGTTATTGTTATGATGATGATGATTGTTCTAGTATTTTCCTTCAGGGAAATAAATGTTGTTTCTATTTTGATTTCAGAAACCTAACCTAATTTTAAATGTCGACGGCTTCATTGGTGTTGCAATGGTTGATCTTTTCCGGAATTGTGGATGTTTCACACGGTGAGTTAACTGTGTGTGTGTGTGTGTGTGTGTGAACATGGGAATAGCAGTTGTCTTCATATGAACATTAGATTCTGCTGACTTTGATGTTGCGACAGTTTTGTTCAGGTGAGAAAAGTCAGGTTAAAGGATGGGTGGACACATTTGCTGGGCTGAAGTTGTTCAATGGAGTTGGAGAGGATTGAGATTTCTAGGTTGTGTGTTGGTAGGACGTGGTGGAGGGGGTCGAGACTAGAATAATTTGTGAGAACTGTTCAGTCAGTTGGTTTGGAGTTGGAGTGAATGTTTTGATCCTGGAGGTAAACTGTTGCTCATAAGGGACCCCTAACCAGTGTTGATCCTCTATCAATAGCCTTGTCTAATATCAGGTGCCAAAAATGGGCTTCTCAAAAGTTTGTTCGTACTGGGACACTTGTTGGGGACTGAGGTAGAAGAGAATTCAGGGTATTGAGCCAACTTTGAGGACAACTACCAGAAGTTCAAGTGTTTGGGGATCCTGTCCTATCTGTGAACCTCAACTGAGAGACTTTCATGACTTGTACACTTTGGTAATCGGTGGCACTTTACGAGAATAGTTGGAAGCAACTCCTCTTGAAACTGTGTCATCCTTAAACTGGGGACTTTCCTGATCTGAAGACTTGCAACAAAACAAGAGAACTAAAAACATCCAAAGACTGGGTGGTAGCGTTAAAGCAGGTGACATGTTTAGGCACCAGAAAAATAATGATTGTCTTATGCAAAGTCCTTTCTGTGTTGACATTTGAGAGAAATGGGCCTCATTTGTAGATGGGAAGTCTCTCTCTCTCTCTTAAAACAGTTCTCTAACAACAGCAGGTAAATTTGCAAGGTTATCAGAAAGATAAGTTTTGCAGGAGAGAAAAAAATATATCAAATGGGTGGGGGTGGGGTCAAAAGGAGAAGAAAAAAAAGGAGGAAAGATAATTGAATTGTGACTCTTTGTGGTCTTTCAGCTAATTAACTCCATTAATGGCCCTTGCTATATTTGAATCTCCATTGATATTAAAACTACATGTATCAGGTGACATTCTATATATTATTTCTCATGTTGTCTAATGTGAAGTAACAAAACTCTCCAACATCGAAGAGACAGTTGTAACTTCATCATTTCTAACTCGAATCCCAGGCAAGAACAGTTTCTTCTCCTTAATTTACCAAAACAGAAAGCTGCAACCATGGATATGGTGTTAAAAAGTTTGAGGCTGACAAATGCCTTACGAGTGAAGTTCGGGGAGATGGAAACTTTAAGAAGTCACTTGTATAAGTACGTAATAGCAGTGTAGGATAACTCGGCAGATTCAAACAATACCCAATGGTTACATCCAAATTCATTTGAGTTATCTCCCCTCACGTCGGTATCTACTCTACATTTAACATTATTGAAGCCAGTAAAACGACCGACAGCTCCTCTAGACCACAAAGATTTACCTACAATTAACTAGCTTCCCCAGCTAACACCTCAGACACCATTTTTATATTCCAGTACCATTTAGTGTTCTGCAAGTGACTCTGGTTTCCATTTTATTTATACAAGAATACTATTAGCCAGTTGGATAAATAGCAAGGAAAACAAAAGGTGATTTAATTTTGAAATAAACTGGTGGAAACGGTGCTCCAATCTGGCCTTTCATATGATGGCATAATCAAAATAAACACCTCAAGATGTTATATGGAAGGTAGCTGTCATCAGGAAATTAAATTTTAAGTAATGTTATGAAAGAAAAGGTTTCTTTGCTAGGATGTAATGTTTTTGGAATTCTTTAGAATGTATTTTATAGGAATTTCAGGTGGTGAGCTGGGAGAACCATTGTGCCTATAAAAGAAAGGATTCATCATCATCATCGTTTAACGTCCGCTTTCCATGCTAGCATGGGTTGGATGATTTGACTGAGGACTGGTGAAACCGGATGGCAACACCAGGCTCCAATCTAATTTGGCAGAGTTTCTACAGCTGGATGCCCTTCCTAACGCCAACCACTCAGAGAGTGTAGATTCAGTCTATTGGAATTCATGATTTAGTTTGTGATAATTTCTTTCTTAGGCTCAAGATACTTCGTTGATTGATTTGATTTTATTACTTTATTGATCATTTATTGATCAGAGAGCACTAAAAGACAAGATTTGGTTTTGGTATTTGATGTTAGGAAACTAGAAATAGATTCCTCACTCTCCCTCTGTCAGAATTGATTTAGCTATAATATGATTAATTAATTTAGCTATAATAATAAAACTATAACTATTTATTGCGAATATTTTTCTTTTTTTATTAATTTCACCAGAGAGGAAGCTCAAGAATATGTGGAAATTGGTGCTCTGAACGGACTCTTTGTGCTTGGTCGTAGCATGGGCTTCATTGGTAAGTTTTTTGGAAAGTCAACGATAGAGGACATTTGTTTTGAGAAGTTGCAGAATATTTGAATGAACCAGTTTCATGAACCTTACTCTCATCCTCTATATATGTGTGTGTGTGTGATATATATATATATAATATACCCCGGCAAAGAAAGTGAGATCACAGCTGTAGTCTGCACCAGTGTCGCAAAACCAGCCCATTTAAAAAGTACCTTTGAATTGTTGGGTGACATTCCGTGCTTGAGGAAATCTGTTGAGTCAAGTAAATCAAAATCAAATGGAAATTCTAGTTGTGGCCTGCAATAAGCACCATTCATGTGTGGGTTGCTACCAGAGCCGCCTGGCTGGAAGCCGTCAGCAACTGTAAAGACTCAGCAGAGAACAACGAGAATTGCTGGTCCTTGCATCTGGCACCATGAGGAACCTGTAGTAATGTTGAAGGTGAAGTTATATTCAAAATAATTTCAATTTCCTTCCATAAATTTAGAAAAAACAACTTGTACTATTCTTAGGTTTTTGATCACATCACTATTTGCCTAACAAATACTTTTTGCAT
>NC_068989.1:765110-769400 GCF_001194135.2 Octopus bimaculoides
ATATATATAATTGTTTGTATTTTAGGTCATTATTTGGACCAAAAGAGATTGAAGCAAGGTTTGTATCGTCACCCATGGGATGACATCTCCTACATCTTACCCGAGAGTCTACATGAAAGTCTTTGAAACTGCTCATTGATTGCTGCTTCCTGTTAAAGAATCTTCTTCTTCCATCTGGTGCTGTTACTTCTGACTGCTGAGATTGTAGATGTTCCTTACAAACGGCTGGTTTAATGTTACCATTTGGAGATGAGGGAGTCGAACCTGATCACGTATTGTTGCCGACATTATTCCCTAGAAGTTGAGTCTGTTTTGGTAGATTAGCTGTAGGGCTACATCATGTACCAACTACCTAATGTCTTTTTATCTCTAAGGTAGACATGTATTTATCAAGTGTCCTCTAAAACTACTGTGTAGTCTTCCTCCTTTCTTCTTCCTCTTTCTCTTCTTCCCTTTGTAATTTATTATTTTCTTTAATTCATGAAAATAATTAAATTATTATTTGGATCATGTGACCAACATATTTTTTATTTTTTATTTACAACCAATCAAACTTCTTCAATTAAAAAAAATTTTTTTTTTATTTCTTTCACTTTGGGGGAATGGGTGATTTTGTTTCAGGTTTTAATAATGTATCTTTTTTTAAAAAAATTTATTCAGTGTTTTCACTTCTGTCTCAAATATATTAATGAAAGAGTAGAAGAAAAGCAATGTGGTCCAAGCTGTAAATCTAGTTAAAACTGTGTCCTGAAGCTATAATTGGATTAAAAGTGTTTATTTCTCTTGCTAACTCAATCAATCACCTATTATTCAATGTCATTCTGGTGGAATAATAGACCAAATAACACTTCATATTTGTTCCTAAAGCAATAAAACATTTCAAAGTCACTCAATTTTAGGCATTCTTTCATCTGTTTCTTTAAATTCAAAACCAAAAATAAAAAAAAAAATTTAATTATTTCCATGGCCTGTGTTGGTGTGGTTATTTATTCGAATTATCAGGTTCTGTTGTTACTCTTATTTTCAGGAATTGGAACAAGTTGAAGGTCAATTAACTTGAACAAAATGAGATAAATAATGGGAAACTATTTAGAAATAATAAATTCATGTGAAATATAACCCCCCCCCCCCCAAAAAAAAAACATTTATGATAACACTTTGTGGAGTAAACAGCCAGAAAACATCTGTAATAATAATAGTTACAAGGTCAGCCTAAAATAATAAAGTTGGTGTTAAAATAGGTTATGTATGAGCCAAAGAATTTATATTAAACTTACATTTGTGAAGAGAATTAATCACTGATGTTTGTCAAAGCAGGTGAAACAACATCCAAAATTTCAACTAATTAAAACAAAGCAGGTAACTAGTACTCTTCGATTTCGTGGAGAGAGGGGGAGAGAGTGAGTGAGGAAAGGTGTGTCATTTATGTATTTCTTTTTTGGCCTGTACAACATAAATATATCCTATTTATGCACATTTTCAAATAATTTCAGGGAGGTGGGGTTCCAGTTTCCTACCCCATCCTTTTTTTTTTTTTGAAGAAAAATAAGGGGTTTGTGGCACATTAGGAGGTCAAGGTAAGGTGATTACACACGAGAATCCGAGGGTTTTTGTTTTATGAACTGCGTGGAGGTGCACTTGTAAAAGTTTATCCAAATGGTTTCATAAATATGGTGTTGACTATCGTTTCATGATAGAAAAATATTTAAGGGTGATTGAACATCAAGAACCAATTCTTCCGTGTCCTCAGGAACATGGATACAGTCTTCCAAGTTCCAAAACAAACTTACGAAGTCGGTGAGATGGCTCGTATAAAAAGTAGTCTAACGACATACTCTTTGAGATACTTCGGTCTCATTCCGGGAAGAATAATGCACTTTTTCAGGCTTCCCCATAAACACTGATCCAGTCTTCAGCGTGATTAACCTGATAGGTGTGTATAGCCCATGCTGCTCAAGTTACTATACGCACGTCAACAGTCAATATAAATTATTGATCCCGGCCTGACGTAACGTCTAATGATAGGAATGAGGGCGTCAGCATCCCTTCTGTTGCCCTCGCCACATTCGGTCAAAAGTGGGACCATAAAGGCTCTCTTCATCAGACGTTCTTTCAATAGACCAGAACCGTTTCATCGATCTCAGTTTCAACCCCCATCTCCTCCGATCATATTTTGGTGGTTTTCAGCCTAAAACTGGTAAACCTCAGCACAGAGAGACCGCCAATCTACAGAGGTTTTACGGCAGAATCCGAGATTTTCCTTGATTAATCTGTACGACCAAGCTGTGCTGAGGAAGTGATTCACGAAAAGCAAAATCTTCCAAGGCGGAACATGGGTGTCTTCCAGAAAGGAGTTCTTCAATACAGATTCAGAATATCCACACTCCCTTCTGTATTGGCGACGTCTTCGTACCATCCTACGGCAACGGCGCATGATCGTTTTTTCGTGCAAAATACATGGAAAATGACATGTCGGACAATTGTGGGTAAACGGCAGGACACCGTGTTCCAGGAAAAATGTAATGGCAGTATTATTTTTACCGTGGAAACGGAGAACTCCTCCATAAAGAATGATATTGCAACAGTTGCATAGGATTTTGTGTGTCTGTGCGCACGTGTGGGAGAGAGATAGTGAGTGAAGGTGATGATGGATGTCTTTTAAGGTCCACACTCATGTAGAAAATGGGACGTCATCATGGTCGTCGTATAAAATGTTTACGGTAGATAACTTATGGAAAAGATTATAATTTAAAATTTTTGTAATTCAAATATGTCAATGAAAATAAAGTTTAGTTAGTCGTGGAAATAGTACTGAATCTTTTGATACCCCATACATGAAAATCAACAACTTGGTTTTGGACTGCATAAGGAATATTTGCACCCTGAAAAACTCCAAAATTGATCCACACACCCGTCTCCCTATTCAACAATAAAGGGTGCGCGAGCGCAACAATCTTTACAGCTCAGAAAACGAAGGACTAAAAGAAATAAAACAGCATGTTATACATACCTGTTGTATACGTCGGTCTTGTTTTTTCGCTTTAAAGGTAAGCGATTCTCATAGAAGCAAACATGATATTGAATAATTCTCCGTCATACGTCTATTAAAAACTTTAACAGACTTCCAAAACGGGATTTCATCTATGTTTATCTCCGTGCGTCAACAAGAAGTTTCCCCAATAAATTCGAAGGGTTAACATCGCACAAGTTCATACATTATTTCCGTAATCTCTAATTGAAATTAAGAAGCTACCACAACCACCCCATCAGAAACAATCATCATTATCTCCACAATATTTGTACCCTTTAAAAAGAAGCAGCTTTGTTATTTTTCTGAATTTATTTTACATTGTGTACACCCAGATTGGAACTTTTACTGTACCTTGCACCAGAGAACATTATAGATTATGTGAAGACAAAACATATTGCCAATGAAAAAAACGTCTGCTTGCACACATTCGATGAATTTTCAAAATTCTAGTCGTTCTATTGACGGGTTTGTCAATAGAAAGTGCGCTAAATGTTAAAAAAAAAAAAACCTCTTTCCATCAGGAAAGGTACATTTACGGAAAACTCTAAGCTGCCATTATATGTAATTTTTCATTTAGTGTTTGATTTTATTTTCGATTGACAATATCTGCAAGTATGAATTTGCATTGATAAAAAAACTGCCGTTCAGTGATACCAGTTTTGTAGAGATGTCTGTTTGGCAAAACTGCTGCAGGATGAAACTCCCATTGGCGGTCCGGTTCATAATAGTGGAGATAGATGAAAGCTTGTTCTTCAATAGCAAGAACAATGCAGGAAGAATGTGTCGCCCAACTTGGGTTGTCGGATGTTATGACACCACAACCAGAAAAGGATTTCTTCTACGTGTACTCGAGAGACGTTGGAGAATGTTATCAGACAAAACGTTCTCCCAGGAACTACTGTTATGACTGACAATTTGGCAAGCTATTGTAATCTCCACACACTCGGTTACATTCCCCATACGGTAAATCATTCCCCAAATTTCATAGATCGGTCACCAGGACTTGTACAAATCGGCAGAGGTAAGGATCATGGACCGCACCCATTTTAGGATATTTGTTTGGTTTTATTTTTACATGAACACACTATATCGAGGGCGGAGATTCCGAATTTGCAAAAGAAAAAAAATTATCTGCATTTCAAAATTTATATTGTACAGGCAAAAGAAAACCCCACATAAATGACGAAACACACCTTTACTCACTCAGTCTCCCCCTCCCCTTCTCTCTCTCCACTCTCCCCCCTCTCTCTCTCTCTCTC
>NC_068989.1:770004-787773 GCF_001194135.2 Octopus bimaculoides
TATATATATATATATATATATATATATGAGTATGTGTGCTTGTATATATGTATATGGATGTGTGTATTTATGTATATGTATCTATCTATCTCCATATATATTTAGATAGAAAGAGAGAGTAATAACAAGTGAATGAGAATAGTGACGAAGGGTTAAAAAAAGCGTAAAAATAATTGGAGATAAAATGAAACAAAAACGAAGCCAAAACATTAAGAATTATTGAAAGTGGGTAGAAAATAACACTTCGTAGTGTAAGTAGTACTATACTAGGGTATCTGTAGAAAGTTGAATGGGATTTCAGAATATAACTAGGAAAAATTCGGATCTTGTGAATTTTCCAAAGTCCTCTCTCCCACCCTTTTTGAAAAGATTTTTCCTACAAGTTTCTTTATAATCGTAATGTATTCCGTTTGAAAAGTATTTCTATAAAATTTCATTGAAAAAAAACTCCATTTTCCTAAAAGTTACGAGGGAAAAGCTCGGATCTTGTGAATTTTCCGAAGTCCTTTCCCCCAGCTTCCCGTTGCTTCTGGAGCTGTTTTCACATATGATCCATCCCATTCTTATAAAAATGATAACTCTGTCCAAATTGGTGTGCTAAACGCAAATTGTCATTTCTGTAGAGCTTTAAAATTTTCAAATGAAACAAATGGCATGTGCTGCTCAGGCGGTCATGTAACATTGCCATTACTACTAGCTCCTTCTCAACCTCTTATGGATCTTCTGGAAGGCACTTCCATCCAGTCAAAGGATTTTCTGAACAATATCAGACAATACAACTCTGCATTTCAAATGACATCGTTTGGTGCATCTAAGAAGATAGATAAACATGAATTTACGCCGACGTCAAAGTTCAAGGGCAAGTCTATCACTTCATTGGTTCCCTGTTACCCACAAATGAACGACCACAGCTCCTCCAAATTTACTTTATGTTTGGTGTAGAACAACAAACCCGAAGGAGGTGTCACAATTTTCAGATGATGGGTCGTGTTAGACACAATGCAGACTGCTGCAAAAGAGTCTATCCACTGACAGCTTTTTGGTACATTAAAAAAATCACATAACCCCCTACCCCCAATTTTCCATGACAGGTTAGGGCCTGAAATACTCCAAACGGACTCATAGCATGTTACTTAGTCGAATTAGCCCATCATTTTCTCCATAAATGCTTTGTTGTCAATGCTGCACTTTCCCATATCAATTGTTTCAACATAACTGTAATATAATATATACAAACTATGCCATTTTAATCCTGAGCAATGCTGGGTATCTCTGCTAGTGTGTGTATATATGTGTGTGTGTGTGTATGTATATATATATATATATATATATATATAGCTGATAAAGAGGAGAGTTGAGGAATAAGGAAAGGTTTAATGAAGCAAGAGAAGGTAAAGGGATGGAAGGAAAACCGTTCCTTTAAGCCTGTTATCAGTAAAAGGTGCTGGACTCGTTCCCCAGATGTAAAGGTGCTGCATATGATGATGTGCAACTAAAGTTCTGAATAATATGATATTGTGACTTTGGCCTAGAAGATGGCTGTTAAAGTAAGGGCAGATGTTGCATTGTCACAAATGCATTTAAAAGTTCCAGGTTGCTGGTGGCTGAATGCTGAGAAGCTTCTTCTGAGGAGCCTTCCGAGGTTCCTATCTTCTTTTTTAAAGGTGAAGAGGGGTGATGTGGGAAACAGTTGTTCGGTCAGAAAACAGAATTCAGGTGTTGCAGATAAGTTTATCTTGGAATGGAAGGACAATGGACAGGAGGAAGGTGCAGTATGGTCTGTAATTGTGCATAAAGTGGGATGGAAAGCGGTGGTATGGTTGATCACCTTCAATTTCTCTCATACAATTTCTTCTACAACTTCTTATTTACATATGAAGCCCACATGATTCTGCATTCCTTATTAATTGCAGTCTCAGTTTATCTTTGAGGACATAAAACTCTACTGTCCTCACTCACTTCATCAGATGTTTGAATGGACTCCTTTTATCAATTCTATTAAATATTACAAGTCTTGTTGATCCAACAGCAACCACTTAGATCATATATACTCTATACAAGTGTATATAATATTATATATTACAGGGGCAACATAGTAGAGAGGTTGATAAGTTTGTTTCACAAGCACAAAGTCTTGGCTGAATATCATTTTCTGTAGACTTGACCCAGAGCTTGTGACTGAAAAAAATACAACTTTGTCACACCTATTCTGGCTGAGAATTACATTAAGGGTTCATATGTCCAGGGAATACTGTCAATCACTTACACAGTAAGTCAGTCGATCAAATAACTGAAACCTCATCAGACATCCATCAGCTAGGTGATATAATCAATAGACAGGATGCAGTGAATAAACTGTCATCGAATTTATGCAAAAAGGAAAATAACACTGACATCTCATTTTAACAGATATATTTACCAAAATTACATAAAGATTTCTTGATATACAACCACTGCCGCCAGATGACTTTGGCATCTCCTGCAACTCTTCTGGATGTTCTTGTTGAAGTTGGTCAATGCTGCCATAATCCTTGCCTTCAGTTCATCTTTGGTGTTACAAGGAGTTTTGTTGGTCTGCACCCACACATAATAATCAAGGGGGTTGCAGTGTGAGAAATTAGGTGACCAGATGTTAGGGGTGATGTGGTCACAGAAATGGTCTGACAGCCATGACTCGGTTCTCCTGCTTGTGTGGCATGGTGCAGAGTCCTGTTGCCAGGCATAGGGTCTAACAGCAGCCACCCCCTTGACCCAGGGCAGCACCACCTCCTCCAGGCACTTGATGTAGGCCTCTGTGTTGAGTCTGAGGCTGTGTGGGAAGATGAATGGAAGCATAGCATCGCCATCACTAATGATCACTCCAAACACCATGATGTTGACTGGATGTTTGATTTTTATCACTCTTGGGACACATTTTGGGGACAGGGCAAGCCAACGGTTGTTCTATCAGAGCTTCCAGTGCAGATGCCAAGCAGTACAGCATGTTGTTTCCAAATTTCTGGTTGAGTGAGTTGCATCATGGTGCTGTTTTTCTCACAGACAGTGCCCAACTGACCCTACCATACTATGTAGTCAACGAAATAAAAAACAATGTACATGCACGAAATTAAGAATATAAAATTGTGACAATTTACCCATCACACCGTGTATATGTGGGTGTATACGTGTATATATAGCTTGTATTTTGCTTGAAGGGGCCTTGTGTCAGGCCCTGCATCTGATGGTTGGACGTGTTTGGGGGAAGATCTGCAGAGGCTCAACGTTACCTTGGAGGATGCATGGGACCACCAGCGATAGAGAGCACTGGTGGACCTGGTTGGCTCTACACATGATGATGTCTCTGCGGCCACTAAACTGGGATGATCCCAGCCCCATCAAGCATGAGGATGAAGCAGAGTGAGCAACATTTACATGTTTGCTGACCCTATTATAAGGGGACGACGTACAACGACATTTTTGGGCATACCTACACAAGTGGGTAAATTTTCAGATTAACACTCGCACGATTTTCACTCGGGTGTTAGGGCTAGGGAATTCCTAACAAGTCTGCCTTGCCCGACTTCCTTTCCTTATAGCTTCTAGAAAAATGGATATTTTTTAATGAAATTTTCAACTAATACTCTTCAGATGGTGTAGATTGTATCAGAATCTACACCATCTGAAGCATATTTGTATAAAAATTTCATTACAAAATATACATTTTGTCTGGAAATTACGAGAAACAAAGCCGTGGGGGGAGGGGGGCACACTTGTGTAGAGATGCAATTTTTTTTAAACCTTTTATTGCAAATTCTATCACAAAACGGTAAGATATCTACACCAAAGCAGAGTATGACATTTCGAGATCCTAAATTCTATTTGATTTTCATAAGAGAAAGTCATTTTTAGGTTTTGTCCATCGTCATCTCCAACCGAAAGTTTTGACGTTGACGGGAATTAATATTCCAATGGACAGGAAAATAGGATAAAAGTAAATGTAGCATGAAATTTCGAAAATCTTATTGAAAATATTTTCAACAATTCAGTATCGTATTTTTATATTCTAAACGTAAAAACTCTTCTTTTTTTTTTTCGACCGTATTTAAAAGAAATACGAAACTAAGACTAAGAAAAGACGCATTGGTTTAAAGATGGCTCCGAATACTTCGAGGAAGTTAAACGATGCTGAGAAGGAAATCATTGACAAAATCCCTTCAGCTTCCATTGAAGAAATTAAACAGTTATTGAGTGAACCAGAAGTCCGTATCGACTGCCTGGATGAGCAAGGAACTACACCATTACAACATGCTGCATTCAAAGGACGAAGCGACTTGTGTGAGTTGTTCTTACAACACGGCGCCGATGTCAACTCCAATCAACACATCGATGGTTACACCGCCCTCATGTTTGCTGCCCTTTCCGGTAAACCTGCTCTTGTTCGAAAGATGTTATGTGCCGGGGCAAAGACCGACCCCGTGAACCGTGTCAATCGAACAGCCGCTCAAATGGCAGCCTTTGTTGGCTACCACAAATGTGTTTCAACCATAAATAATTTCATTAGCTTCGATGAAGTGGAATATTACGCCAAACCACAAGGCCTGGAGAAAGAAGCGAAACTTCCCAAACAATTGGTCGCACCACTGGTAGAACTGCTTAACAACTCTTATCTTCACCCGTTAAAGGTTTCTTATTTCTTAGAGGCTAATCCAAGTCTTCTGGAAAATTCGCATAAGGTACAAAACGTTTTAGATATTATGTGCGAAAAAAGTATGAAAAGTGCTGAGACAAATGATGTGATGGCTATCAAAGTAAATTATTACTCCTTTATGATTCGAAACATCGCCAAATCGTACAATGAAAAAGAAAAATCGCTAAGTAGTTGGATTAAGAGTTTAGTGAAAGGCAGAGAGAGCGATGGCTTTGCCGAGAAACCCGAAAAGCTTATACGTCAGTCCATGAAAGAATTTATCTACGTTGAGTCGGATCTTTTTTTGCAATTTATTCGAACTGTGTCTCCTGTAGCCATCGGAGATTATCCCACGGCTATTTCAGTGCTCACTAACTGTGTCCATGGACAACAGTTTAAAAACGACAATGTCAGTTGTGAAGCTTGTGGAGAAATCGACTTTACAAAGAAATGCTCTGCTTGTAAAATGGTTTACTATTGTAGCCAACGGTGTCAGAAGCTGCGCTACACTACACACAAGAAGTTCTGTGCTCAGCTTCGAAAGCAATTTGAAGAGCTTGAAAAGAAGAACAAAGATGCGGAAGATAAAGAGGAATTCTCTGAAGAGAAAAATGGAGAGCAACAGGTAGAAGTGAAGGAAGATAACGGTAAATTAGAAGAGGCTGTGGAGAAAATCGAAATTAAATCTGAGGTATAGTGTGCTTGAGACTTACTGTTTCCTGGTGTTTTAAATGAATGACTGAGGTTTCTTGGCAATTCATTCAAACAATTATAAGATTGAACTATATATTTCAAATGTAATTAACACCTTTACTTTATAAACTATTTTCTGACTAGTTAAGGACGAAACATTTTAGTTCTATTATGAAGTGAAAAAAAAAAAAAGTTTTCTATTTCTGTTGCTTTTATTTAGTTCGGAAAAGCCAAAATTATTTGACTGTCAAAAAGGATTCTAGAGTAAAATTCTGTGTAAGGTAGGGCGAAGAAAATGAATTTTAGCTTAGACTGATTGAAATAAAATGAGAATGTTTTACTGAAAGACTTAACATTTATCAACAAAAAAAAACCAAAAGGAGAAACGAACGAATATTTTGTTGGTTTCTTTTGCATGTGAAAAATTATCGAATTTTCTCGGCGGTTTTTTTTCTCACATCAGGGGAGATAACGCCTTTCCTATAAACCAGGACTGTTCTCGCCCCTGCAGTGTGAAACCGCTTTCTATTCCCTATCATTCATAAAGCATTTTTGTTCATCAGTCATTATTTCCTTATTGTAAAGTTGTAGAAATATTATTGAATAAAGTTCCTCTCCCTCATTATTTTCTCTTATTTTTCATCTGATTTGCTTGAGAAGTGTATTAACGTTTTTACAGTTGCCACCGTGAGGTTATTCTCTTCACACAAGGAGTCCAAGCGTCACTAGAGTTTGGAATTTACCGCCGAAAAAAAAGTGAAACTAAACTGTTCTTAGAAAATGAGAGTATATTGCGATAGAAACAGAAAGTCTCGTAATTCCATATAATATATATAGGGCTATCTTTCGATCTGATGTGAGGAAATGTCAAGTGAAAAGCACATGGGTTTTGTTTACATCTAATCAGCTAACCCTAACCCTAACCGGCCGATTAGATGTAAACAAAACCCCATGTGCTTTTCACTTGACATTTCCTCACATCAAATCGAAAGATAGCCAAGACCTTCTGGATAACCCCGATGGCTCCAGAACATAATTACTATATGATGTACCACTATATCCAATTCATATATATATAGTGGTTGAACAAAACAATGGAAACACCAAGCATCATGTGAACAAAAGCCAGGTATAGAGGTTTATTTTTGGCTAGATATTTCTCCTGCAGTTGTTTAACCAGGAATATAATAGTACCAGTCGTGCTCCTTCCTGGTGCAAATCCAAACTGCATCTCATCTACTACACTAACTCTCTCCCTAATTAATTGACCCTTTCTCTGACTTTCATCACCTGGCCCACCAATTTGATGCCCTCTGTAATTATTCCTGTCTAAGGCATTACCTTTACCTTTGCAGCAGCTGACTATAATACTGCTACACCAATCATTGAGTGTGACTCCCTTGTGGACAACGGATGACTAGACTATATACTACTCCCTCAGATATTTTAAGCACCTCAGTAGTGATTCCCTGTCTTCATGTCCTTAATTGCTTTATCTACCAAGCTATTATTGATTTGGATAGCTGGTCTCTCAGTTGGGTCTACATTAGGCAGACTCTCGCACTCATTTTCCACATTTAGGAGCCTTTCATATTGGCACCTCCAAGCCTCTTTCTTTTCTGAATCATTAAATGCAAGTGCACCATCATCCATGTGGACACATTTCTCTCTTATGACATTACGATTTTCTTGTACACACTATCTTACCACCTGAAATATTTCAAGTCTCTGGTCCTCACAGAACATAGGCAAACTTCTTTTCTGTTTCTCCTCTGGCTTGATATACCTGCCTCTTAGCTTCCTTTCTGGCTGAGACAGTTTGCTGCTACCCCCACACTTCCAATCCTGTTTCTTTGCTCTAAGGGCCTTGTCTACAGTATCATTCCACCACCATGTCACACAAGGTCTGGCTAGGGCTTTGCACCAGACACAGATTTGGTCTGTGGCACTTAGCAAGCTGTCCTGCAGGAATCCCCAGTTGCCCACTAATGTTATTAAGTAATCCAGTCTCTGTTTGGTACATGCAGTCATGTAGATGAGATTGGTGGTGGGAGGAGCTATGAGAGTCTCCTGGTAGAGGAGAGGCTTTTCATACGAGTGTTGGTGCGGAGGTGGAGCCATGGAGAGGGTTCTGGTGTAGGTGGTAGGGGTGGGTCTAGGTGGGCACATCATGGATAAGTAAAAAGGTCAACTTCACTAAAGGAAATAGCAGCCAAGACGGAAAGACATACGAAGGGTAGAGAGAGAAAAATTTGAAAAGCTTAATTGCCAGAGAAATCATAGCAAAAGACATGGGTTTTGAAACAGGGAGAGAATATTGTGAAAATGAAAGCAAGCAGGTGTTGAGAATTATGAATTTTGAAAATTAGGTTAAATCAGATTACAGACAGGTTAGTATTACGAAGCAGATGAAAAATGAAATGACAAGAGTTGTTTGTTAAAAACAAAAATAGTTACTCTTTGTACTTTGGTTGGAAATGAATAAATGGCTGTTAACATTGGACTGGAGTTTTGTGTAAGGATCAGGCAGAGTTATTTCTTTTAGCATGGCTAAACTATCAATTCAGAATTTTTGCATTGTTGCGGACAGAATATAGTAAATACATCTGAAATATGGTATTTGAGTGTAAAACGAAATCAGGCTTTAAACAGGATAAATTAACCTCTCCTGCAGGGAACCTAAATGTAAACTAGCTGTGATACTTTTATCAACTTGGGGTGGGGAATCATTCCTGGATCATAACTCAGCAAGTTCACAATGTTTATCAGCCGAGTTGATATTGCTTGCCGTGTATGCACCAGTATTTATATATCTTATCTTATAATAAGCCGTTTACAGTTGGCAGGTAACTGAAATATGACAATAGAACAATGCAGCAGTGAATAGAAAGGTGTACCATACCTGCTGTTGTAATATTTCTTAACTTGGAGTAACACGAAATGGGGTCATTCAATATATAATGTGTGTGTGTATGCACATACTTACATATACAGTGATAGACGGAATGTAGGTGTGTATGTGTAATACATATATGGTGCAAAATTGTACAGAAGGCAGAGACAGGTGAGGGAACAACAAGTTTTGATATTCAGAGTTTTATGCTAAAAAGCAGCGCGGAGTACCTGAAGTTTGAACTTGAGTCAAGTCTAACAAACTCCTCCGAATTGTTGTTAGAGTATCTGCAGGAGTGGAGTGAAGCCGAGCTGGTTTTGTATTGGCATTGAGTCACATTAGTTGTAATACTGAAGTCAAACCAAACAAACAGTGATACTTTGAAACCATTCTATCTTAGTGTAGCAGGGATTTGAAACCCTCACCGATAATCATTCAGACACCACCATTGAACCACCATAGTTTCATGTGATTGGATTGATAATTGACCCTTGAGTGTGAGGCTGTGGCATGATTGTCTCAAAAGTTCTAGAATTTGGTTTCAAGTCTCCTATAAAAACCACTTGGTGCACAGTTTGGACCGAAGATTATCAAAGACATCCGTTGCCATGGAGATTTGAACAGTACATCTTTTTTTTTAAAGCTTGGTACTTATTCTATTAGTCACTTTTGGTGAACTGCTAAGTTATAGAGATATAAACAAGCCAACAGCAGGTGTCAAGAGGTGGCAGGAATACAAACAGTCACAATGGGCTTTCAGTTTCTGTCTACTAAATTGACTCACAAGGATTTGATTGGCTTGAGGCTATAGTAGAAGATACTAGCCCAGGGTGCCATGCTTCATATCAGCTGAGGTGACATAGCATTAACATTTCCCCAGAATGCTACAAAAAATTATAGTTTTAAAAATGTTCTAATAGTTTTTTCCCGTTTTGTTTTACAAATTTTTGGGAAGGGAGATATTAGTTCTGATTCGGGAAGACGTTTTTTCAAGTCATCACGATGAACATTGAGGTATTCTCGGAAGAAGGCCACTGTACTGTTCCATCCTTGCTGCAAGACACAGAATAAACCAATATTAGATTCTTCAAAGAATTCAAAGACATAAAAGAATTGATACAGATGAATAGAAGTCTGTACATACATGCCAGAATTGATAAAATGGAAAATATACTCCTCATTAAATACACTGCTTATACATCTGTGAGGATTTGGATGTGGGACAGACCAATAGGCTGATCAGCATTAAAAACAAAAATGTCTTGCAATTAACAGACCAGTGGTTCTTAAACTGGACCAGAATACCCCAGAGGCACATGCTGGATAACACAGCAGACATAATAAGTTTCTGGTTGATTAACCCTTTTGTTACTGTATTTATTTTGAGATGCTCTGTGTTTCTTTCAATTACTTTAAATATAACAAAGAATTTAGTAAAATAACTTAGTTATCATTCAGCTAGTGTTAGGAACATAAATTGTGACTAAGTTTTGGTGGAAGATTTTAATTCAAAACTTATGAAAATGACATTTGTATTCAGAGCCAGAGCCGGTTTCAGCCGGGTTGGTAACGAAAGGGTTAAAATAAGCCTTTTTTTTTTTTTCTCTCTCTTATTGCAAAACACGAAGAGAGAGCTTTCATAAAACCTCAAGTAATGAAGTGGTGTGGAGGGATTTAGCTAGAAACAGTGGTAGACTTAGTGTTTCCCATTTGTTCCTTTTATTACTATTGTGATAGATTTGGCTCATTTAAGGTTGGAAACAGCATTCCAGTCTTTTTCCAAATTCTCTTGATACACTTTCTTATACAACTTTGTCAACAGAGACAACAGAAGTTCTGTTACCTTAATCAGGAAGTTTTTGTCGTCATGTTCCAAACAGAAATCTGTGGTGTCAACATAACCTGTGTTTATACCAACTGTACGATGTTTATCTTCTTCCTAGAAGAGTACCAGAAAATATAACAATGAGCTGTAGTAGTAGTAGTAGTAGAGATATTAATGATTGCACAAATTTTTGACATCCTCAAAGCTGCATCTAGGAAAACAGCCACTTATGTTTTCATTGCTGGTGACTTCAATTACTCTGAGATTGATTGAGGAACCTTCTGTTGGCCACAAAATGCAAATGATTTCCTTGATTCAGTGCTGGATCCAAGCAGGACCCAAGTAGTCACCTCCCCCACAAGATGTAACAACACTTTAGACCTGCTCTTTACCACTATTCCTGAAACGGTTAACAGTGTCACTACTGGGGGAACCTTTGGGCTACTCCGATCATGCTATGATCATTGCCTTTCTGTCTCTTATGGGCAGAAACAAGAACCACTACTACCTCCAAACTGTTCACTTTGACTGGAAAAATGCCGATTGGAATTCTTACTGAACTCGGTTACAATGCCTAAACTGGCTGGAATTTTGCAATTCTGCACTTCAGAACATCCTAAACTCAATCTGGGCTACATCTGAAGCATCAGTACCATACAAATGCTTTAAAACTCCCAAAAGTGCAATTTGGGAGGCTACAGCAGTTCCACTTGTCGGGAAAGATTCTCGTGATGATGAACAGGAATAGAGACTACATAGAACAGAGAAGAATAGAAGGCACATCTTCCAACCATCTCAAGCAAATGACAAAAAAAGGCAGTGCTTGAATTTTAACAATTTATAGCAACCATCCACGACAGCAAAGTGTTCTGGAAAGATGGACATTTGAAGTAGGGACCTCACTCTCCAGTCGGCCTTCCTCGCAATCCCCACACAGGTCGGATTACGGATGATCACAAAGAATGTGCAGAACTTATTGCAGAATGTTCCCTGTGAATCCATATTTAAAATGGATTGTACAGTCTTTAATAACATTGTTGTCGTTAATGGTAGAGTCTTTAAAAACATCTCTCCATGAAATATTGAAGACAAAACAGGGTTAAAATTCAGTGACCAGCTGCGTATTTTTCATATTTCCAGTAACTTTACATAATGTTTCCATTCCTACTGGAAATCTAAAAACACAGCAAACTTAGAAGAGCTCAGAGAAATGAGCAAATATTGGTTTTGTGGAATCAGTTAAGACATTATTATCAGGAATATGATGCAAGCAATAGAAAAGAGAGTCTGAAAGTAGTAATTCTAACCAGCAAAACACAAAAGAAAATCTTGCATTCATCATGTTCCTGATACTTATCTTGTGGAAAGTGGTGAGCATTCCAGGCAATATGCTTAGTGGCATTTCATCTGATGTTATGTTCTGAGTTGAAATTCCACTGGGGTCAACTTTGCTTTCCATCCTTTCAGGGTTGATAAAGTGAGTACCAGTTGGGCATTGGAGTTGATGGAATCAATAAAAATGGGACGTAGGATAACGAAGGTAACAGGGACGATAACGAGAGACAAAACAATGACTCTTCCTTCAACATCCATCACAACATTATCTTCATTAGAGATTATCACCACTTGACTCATCAAGGACAAGATGAAAACTAGCTCTGATGGCAGTGACTATGAATATAGTGATGATAAATTCTGAATTATATAAAACATCAATACCACAATGGTGGTGGTGAAGGTAGTCATATAAAGGATTGTGGGAACATTAGTAATAATAAAATTTAACATATATAAAACTAATATCAATACCACTATGTACGCTCGTTTAGTATTCGTCAACATGGTCTCCATTAATGCTGAAAGGTATGATTGTAAACTATTGACTTGTCTGCCAAAGTATCCAAGAAAGCGAGACTGGACGTTAATTCCTTTTGTTTCAAGAATTTGAATCAATTCTTCATATTCAATCTACAAAAAGAAAAGGATTTCTCAGATTCTTACAGAAGATTTTAAAATTTGTTAGCAATTAAGATCTTTAATTTATGCAAGAGAAACATATTCCTACACACACATACAAATAATTAGAAAAGAAATTCCAAGTGTGAAAGCAAAACCTGGAATCAAAGGGCTTTAAAGTTTAACCTAGTAAAATATGGCGTAAGCATTTTTGGTGGAATTATTCCAGGAGTCTAGAAGGAGTATAGAAGAGAGAATAAAAAAGGATTTATAAACAGATATTTTTGTTTCATTATTGATTTGTCTTTGAGATGAGATCCAAAACTAAACTACCAAAAGACTTTACCATCTTTTGAATCCTGAGAGAATCCTTAAAGATATTTCTGAATTCAGTGTTCTGTCTTTATTCTCTGTGCTCTCAAGGAATATGAAAGATTCAACAATGTTCAGAAGATTACCTTTCACATGTTTTGGGTTGCTGCACAACTTGACCAGGCAGAGACACAAAGTTTTCTTTAAATTTCTAGACAAACCATAGATGTCACCTGCTGAATCAAATGCAGAAATCAATGATTGCGATCCATGCTCTATATATGACTGGCAACGTGTCAGTCATTAGCAGTCTCTTATTTGCTCTTAAATTTGATCCTTACTAAATTAAAGACACTTCTTACATATATCCCCATGTTTTGGTCTTAGAGAGTGTGATAGAACTTGGAAACAAAATACAACACAAAGACAGTAGGCGCATCAAGGTGTCCCTGTTTCACACTACTCTGCTAAAAACCTTCCTGACGACTGTCTTTGTAATCCCCCAAAATATCGTAACCATTTGTCCAGCCCTCTGGCTGTGAAGAGGGAACAGACATAATGCCCATAGCAAATCTGCCCATCTACTATGGGAAATAAAAGGATAGTATCGCAAGTCTAAATCCTCTGAATTCATGAACTATATGAAAGGTGATTTATTAATTCAAAACTCAATATTCCAATAAATAATCATACTTTTTCACATTTTTTTCACTAAAAACCTTCCTGATTACCTCCTTTGTAATCCCGATAAACATCATGACCATTTGTCCAGCCGTTTGACCGCGAAAAGAGAAGAGACAGACAGATGGCTGGACATAATGCCCATTGTAGTAAGATAAATAGAGAACTAACTAAACCACAGACATTTCCAGATGAATCTTCAAACAAAACAAAAAATTATTTTCATCAGACTCCTGATTATCAATGCCATTCAGATTCTTTAAAAGTTCCTTATTCCAAGGGGCCTGTCCCACATCTCTATGAACCTGTCACAATCAAGAATACACACACACACACGTACACTTATGTTCCAAAGACAATCTCATATCTACTGTTGTTGTAATGAATTTAGTTTTACCTCATTATCAAGATTTTTGTCCAAAGTCATAAAGATATCCTTAATATCCCATTCATTAACAATTACTTTGTCAAACAGGAGGAGATGGTCTTCTTCACTTAGTTCAGGATCCTGTAGGAAGGAGAACCATTAATACAATTATCAATAATAATTAACAAATTAAAAATAATAATGATGATGACTTCTTACCACAACAGAAGGCAACCCATTCAGTGTACTCTAATTCTATGGGGAGTGTTACTGACCCAAAATGGGAGAAGAACATTGAAGGATAAAGCTAATTACTTTATCTGGTCTGGAATCCTTGCAAATCTGGAGAAGATGAAATTCAGAATCAATCATACAGAAAACAGATTCCATCACGCATCGGTGGGTCCTTTCAAACTGACCGAGCAGATCACAAATTTAAGTTTTGTTCTCCACTCTCTTCCTTCATCAACATCCTTGCTGCTCCTATACAACATCCACTCTCACACAAATGACACTTTATCCCTCCTTAACATTTTCCAGTTATGCATTATCCACTTGCAACCTAGACACCACACATCACACACACACACACACACACATACTTCCTGAACAAAGACTTCACAAGCATCTTCCAGCAAAGATAGACTAAACTTGTCTATCCTACTTCTATCTAGAAAACATCATACCATGCCTCCGTAACCATGAATCACTCTCAGGCGAGAGGCCTATCAGTATCAATGAGAATCTGTCCTGGTGGAGCGTATCCATAACTACAACCCAATGATTGGCTCCTTTCTTCCGAGCCAGAAGACACTTCGTCCCATCTGCTTTTGTGATTGATCTGGTCAATGTAACATATAACAAACTCCTCAATGCTTTTAGAATGGTTGGACGACATATGCATGGAAATGTCAGGTGTCTCTGGTACCGTGGGTTAGGGGAATAGTAAAACAACCTGAGATGGCTAAAAATACTGGAAGAGAACGTGAAATTCTAGAACAGAAGAAACAAAACATTCAAAAGACATATATTCCAGGAGAATATTGTTTTAGAACAGTGTTTGTATTTAGTTTACAACTCACATGTAAAACAGCAATGAACATGTCCATATTGATGGTTCTTCCGTGTTCCGGGTTGTGTTTAGCAATGACCTGAAAAATAATTTGAGAGTTTTTATTCTAATAAATTTATTGCATTAATTTAATTTATATTAAAACACTAGGCTTAATGGAAATACAATGAAGAAGAAATACATAGCCTCTGAGTTTTATGAAATGCCTAGATTATAATATGCACAACCAGGGTCATTGCTGTTTACAATTGTTTAAAGAGATACCAAATATAAATTAAACTGAATTAGAAATATTACAACACACATATAATGTTTGTATACACACACACACATCTGTATATATATATATTCATACTCTCTGAGTGGTTGGTGTTAGGAAGGGCATCCAGCTGTAGAAACTCTGCCAAATCAGATTGGAGCCTGGTGTTGCCATCCGGTTTCACCAGTCCTTAGTCAAATTGTCCAACCCATGCTAGCATGGAAAGCGGACGTTAAATGATGATGAATGTATGTATATATATATAAGAAGATGGAATGAATAGGCTTTAATTACAAAACACAACAATTGTTTCTGTGCAATGGTAACAGCCGTTAGTTACTGAGTTTTCCTATCCTACAATTACATAAATATATATATATATATATATATATATATATATATATATATATATATATATATATATATATATATCAATCATTTAACGTCCATTTTCCATGCTGGCATGGGTTGGACAGTTTGACCAGAGTTGGCCAACCAGAGAGCTGCCCAGGCTTCAATTGTCTGCTTTGACCTGGCTTCTATGGCTTGATGCCTGCCACCTTTCTTAATGCCAACCCCTGCGGATTGGACTGGGTGCTTTTTGTATTGCCAAGCCTGGTACTTTTTATGTGACACAGATACCAGGGGGATTGCCACGTGACTTGTGAGACAAAGACCTCTCACCTGGGAAAGAGAAAGGCACTGATCCAGGTGAAAGGCTAGAGTATAATAGAGGGATAGGGAGAGTTGTCTTACTGTAGGGGAGATGCTTGGGTACTCCAGTAGGAAAAGAGAGGAGAGGAAGGAGAAATAGATTGTGTTGGAGATGCATCAGGACCTTCTCTCAGGGAGCAGAATTGGCACAGAGGGGATAGATGTTATATATATAGACACAGGCCTGCATGCGCCTACACACATGAAGGCACATGGCCTAGTGGTTAGCGAGTAGCAATCATGGGTTTCATTCCCAGATCTAGCAGTGTGGTCTTGAGCAAAACACTTCGTTTTATGTTGCTCCCATCCAGTCAGCCGTGAATGGGGGTACCTTGCAACAGACTAGCCTTCTAAAACTATGCAAAGTGCATTGTGATCAGTGAATACTTATTACACGTGTTTGGAAATACTAACCTTCACCAATTGATCAAAGGCTCTACAAATATTTTTATGCTTTCCGCATTCATCCAATTTCATGCTACAGTTTTGTTTTCTGCCCCTGTAAAATGAATGCTTATTTCTTAAACTGTATTTGATCAATGGCATTTTAACAATAATTCAGAATGAGTGGTAAAGATATACTGCTCAACATATTAAACATGAATTTATGAAACAAATTGTTACAATTCTATAATACTTCATTTTAATGAGATTACCTCAAGTTTAATCAAATTCTGAGGGAATTTTTTTAAATACAGTCTTTGTTAGCAAATGCTGCTGTTCTTGTACAAAGAATCTTTGTCTGGTACTGGATCGACATATGGGTAGTAAGAGCTCTGCAGTCTTGGTTGACAATCTTATTAGAAATGGTGTCTTGATAAAAATACCGGTTGGTGGTTAACCTTAAAATACAAACTTCACTATTGGTTGGCGAAGGAGTGCTTATAAACAGAAATATGCGTGACACCAGTATCTGCCACGACGGCAATTTCGTTTGGCTTGATGGGTCTTCTCAAGCATGACATAATGCCAAAGGTCTCGGTCATTGCCTCCGTGAGCCCCGAAGCTCGAGAGAAAACAGTTGTATAAAGAAATGCCAACTACTTAATTTGAACAGAACCTGTGAAAAAAGAGGACCCAGGAAGGTGTAGGATGAAGTGGTGAAATCTGATCCCAGGATATTGAGCCTCATGAAGAAGATAATATGTGGTACGGTACTTGAGAATACTTGCCCATCTATGCCAGCACAGTGAAAATTAGGTTCTAGAAACGTGTATGCACACCTCAGGATTGCTCAGCCACTATGTCCTTGTCAAGCTTTCAATTGCTGCTTTCTCATCTTCTCATCTACCTATCACTCATCTCTCCATCACTTTTGTATTATTCTGCAACTCTTATTAAAGGAGGGCAAAATTACATATCATATAATTATCTTTTATGTTCTGCTAGTCATCACTCTCTCTTCTCTGAATACTTCCTGTTGACATCTATTCCTGCATTTTAAACTTTGTTTTTCCTCTCTTATATTTGCCATTGACCACACCCTTTCTGTGCTGCCAATAATCTCTACGTCTCTCTCTCTCTCTCTCTCCTGTATTACTTCCCCTTGACAGCTGTCTCTCATTCTTAACACTGTACCCCCTTTTGTTCACCACTCATTACATTCTCTCCAATATATGTATAATCATACATGCAATGTGTACTACATTTGTGCCTATATATGTACAATAAGAACTTACTTGGCTAGTTTGGTTTCTGGGTATCTATTAAGTTCATAACATCCATACTCTTTGAGTCGGTTCTCCAAATGGGTCCGCATAATCTCTGGTTCATCATCTGAAAACTAATTAGGTTAAAACATTGTTTGTAAGATCTTTGATTAGTTTATACAAGTACATAATTTATATTAACTGCAATGTGTTCCCTAACTTGTTCACACACACACACACACACACACACACACACACACAATTATTACCATAAATGGTTCCTTTGTCTTTTTCTTCATGCTAGCATAAACCAGAAACATTTGCGGTATGCCAGCTTTCCAAGCAGTTCAGTCCTGCAAAGTTTATAGTGTGACACCAGTGCAACAGCATGACCATTACCGGCCATTCCATACATTGATTTAGGTGTATATGATACCTAGGGACTATTTAGTTCTGAAGATATCCAACTTCAGCAAGCACAGCACAGTGCTAGCAACATGACACCAATATGCAAATTCTTCTAATTAATTTTTCAAAACAGAATTACCTTCACATATTGTAAGCTGAGTTGTCCACTAGTTTGAAGCTAAATAGATATTTCATTCATACTAAAGTGAAGAATAAAATGTCTTTGGAAGAGTGAAAGTGGCAAGTATTTTATTCATTGAAATACCAAAAAAAA
>NC_068989.1:787783-788814 GCF_001194135.2 Octopus bimaculoides
AAAAAAAAACAAAAAACAGTAACATAATAATAATAATAATAATAATAATAATAACATACCAAGAGAAATCCAAGCGTCTTTTTATTAAAGGTATCAAATCTGACTGATTTGTCAAAGAATTCGTGCAATTGCTCAAGAGGACGAAGTCGATTAATGAAATTATCTTTTGGTGCCATTGAAAGCCACCAACCTGGAAAAGAAAATTAACTTTTAAACAAAGAATTTATATTACAGTAATCCCTCGACAATTGCAGGTGATACGTTCCAAAAACACTCCATGATAAGCGAAAATCTCGAAAGTGGAAACCAATAATGTATATTTTTTTTTATTATTCTTATAATTTGTTTATATTCATTTCATTACAAATGCAAAACAACACCATGGAGGAATTGATATAAGCTTAAATAATAAACCGTGATACAGGAGGGGATTACTGTATATAGAGTAAATACAATTCTCATTGAACATTAAATGCTGTAGCTGTGTTTTCCAAAGTTAAGTGGAATAAAAAATCCCTTACTTGAAAAAGTGATGAAGGCTGGCAACAAAAACAACAAAAATATTGCTTCAATTAAGTACAGAAACATGAGCATAAAATGAATGACTATGCACTGAGGTAAACAAATACACACATATACATGTGTGTACCTGCATAGGTGTGTGTGTGTGTGTGTGGTATTAGCGATTTTCTAGCACCCATTTATAAGACATGCAGAAAGCCTGGGGTTAGGATTACACAAATACATAAATCACCTGTTGTTACTGCAACTAGATAAAAGTAAGACACACACACGGGGAAGTATTACACAGGGAGATGAAAGTGTACACAGAAAATACAATATGGATAATATACAATAGAGATAAAGAAGGTGAGAAAACTTACCCTCTATGTACAACCATTTAATTTTTAATGAACCTCAAATTTGAAGTTTCAGCTTTTTTATTAAGTGTCATTAATAAGAATTGTTAATATGTGTTTAATACGTATCATCATCCAGTGTTTTAAATCTGGGCTTTGTCCCTTTTAACG
>NC_068989.1:789469-792960 GCF_001194135.2 Octopus bimaculoides
GATTAGTTTGTCCAGGCAAAAGTTCAGGACACGAATTGCAAGAAAAGAATAGCAATGTGATATAGGACAGTGGAACTTGTGAGTGATTTTGACCAACCTATTGAAATATGAGACTTACCATCAAAACAATGGATTGGATAATTGCACAGAAGTCCTCCATCAGCATAATGCATGTCTGTCCCATCAGAAGCATAATATTTTGGTGGATGAAACATTACAGGGATGGACATTGACATACGCACAGCCAGGCGTACTGGCATATTTGGAGTTGTCTTTGTGTGGCAATATTCAACAGCCATGTGGTTAACATTAGTCACAACCACACATAATTCTCGACCATAATATTTGTAGATCTTGAAGAAGAAAGAAAATGAAACCAACATTTGAGTTTGGCATAAAACTTGATTAAAAAGGAAAACATTGAAGATGTATTTACTATTTCAAATTATTTTATTAGAATTTTACTAATTTTTTCCCTTCCAAACCAACAACAGTATATAATTCCAGTATATTTTAGCAATCTTATAGGAATGTCAAGTAAAATTGATTTTGAACATGAAATAAAGGTGATTCAAACCTGATATTTTCTTGTCCTATAAATCAAAAATTGGTTTCAAATTTTGGCACAAGGCCAGCACTTCGATTACATTACTCAACTGGCATTTGTTTTATTGACCCGAAAGGCTGAAAGCTGAAGTTGACATTAGCAGAATTTGAAGGCAGTTTATCGCAGATGTATTCCAGATACATTTCTTCTTTACTATTTCGATCTATTTCACATCTCCCTCTCTATTTAGAAATATTGGATAATGTCATTGACAGATGTTGACAAAATGATGTTCTACTTTAATTTATCTAACTGTAAAAGAAACTAACTTACTAATTTGCATTAATGAGCTAATTAAGGCTCATTTATAGTCTCACTGCTGTTTGCCTCTGTGTTGTCACTTAGTTCAGGAAACTTTAGAACAGAAACTATGGGGTTTAAATTGTAAGTCATAGGACAATATGGAAAGTAATTGCATTGATGACAATAAAAGTTATGACAACTACAATACTGACAGCTAGTGATGACACTGATGACAATGATTGACTAATAATATCTATTTCTGTTCTAATAATCAATCAGAAAGCTAGAAAATACTCACCTGCCAGAAAGTAACCTCTGCACTGCCAGTTTTGTCTTTGAGTACATTTTTAAACCATGTGTCAATTTTTTTGCCAGGATTCCAGCCAAAGTTCTTGATTAGGTTTGGTAAAAGGCTTAAATATCCCCATTTATGATCTACAAGAAAAAAATTAAAAGCAACAATGTGACAGTTAATTATAGTTTTGGTAACAAGGCATATACATCTTCAACTGCTCCAAGAGACAAATGTGAAAATAAACTTCTCTAGAAATTTAATCATCAAACATATTTGTTGTAGATTCTTTGTTTGGCATATGCTCATTTTCATAAAAAGTGGGAAAATGTAGTAAATAATTTACATTATCCTAATATATTACTGGTACCTTTTTTATTGAACAAAGTAGCATTAAAATGATAATTTAGTCTCAGCAGGAACTGAACTTAGAAATATATGAGTTACAATCAAATGTCTTCTAATCCAGCATCCTAGCCTCTGAACCATAACTATTACATTATATGTATACAGGGGACATAGTTGCTTTCATTTAAATGTAGCAGCCATATCTTCCTCAACAATTCTTTAACTATATTTTTAAAACGGCACCTCTATCTAAAGACAGTTTGTCTTAATATAGAAGGAGAAGAGCTACAGCTCATATGCTTCAGATAATTGCTAAGCATTTGATTGGTTACCTGTGTCATGTGACATTACAGAAAGCCCAACCTCATTCCTCTCTGCAGAGGCAGCAGTAGATTATGACACAACTGGATCTGAAAGCAAAATAAACATAACTACTCTAATGACTATATATCTAATTGTGAAAACCAGTCTTGTTCATAGTCACAAACATACTGAGATGAGGTTGACTAAAGGAGATTGTTTGTTATAATGATTTCCATCAGCTTTGAGATGCTACAAGTGACTATGACATGTTGGGAGTTGGTAGGTTAAAGGGTTTGCCCTTTTTAGGAATGAGATATAATTATGTCTGTTTCAATAGATTAAAATAAATCTTGTTAAAGAGACAAATATTTGGTGAGGACAGAAGCTGGCTTTGGAGGTCAACTGTTTGTAAGAAACTGTGAACCAGTTGCCTTATCAAATTTGAGGAATTGAGGGTATTTTCATACTTGAGGACTGTGTGAGATTGAGGCAGAAGAAGTGAAGCAGTGTGTGTGTGTGTTAGCTTTGTCAGCAAGATTCTACATAGATTCGATTTGGCTGATGAGTGGCTGGTAGAGAGCTTGCATGCAAAGAACTGAATGAAGGCATCCTTTACATCCCAGATAGTGTATCTTAGTTCTCAGTTATTGATAACGACTGACTTTTCCCTTGTGTTCTATGCAATAGGCTTTACCACAGAATCATAGCCTCAAGTGAATTGGAAACTTGAAGTTGTGTAGCTGATATGAAGAGTCATACCAAAAAAGATGCTGTGATATCCTAATACTCCATAAATACTAGCATGTGATATCCAAGATTTTCATAAAACCAAGGCTTGATACAAACACAAATAACATTACTTTGATAAAGTATCTTCACCTTCCATAAAACTATTACATTGATATCCCTAATATGTGAAAGCCACACCCTCTCCAAGTAATTACAGTACAATATTAATATCTGTATTATCCTGTGATAGCTGCATCTTCCATCAAATTATCATAATCATTTAACATCTCCTTTCTATGCTGGCATGGGTTGGACAGTTTGACAAGAACAAACAAGCCAGAAGGCTCTGCCAGGTTCTATGTCTGTTTTGGCCCTTTCTACTGCCAACCGCTTAACAGAGTGGACTGGGTGCTTTTTACATGGTACCAACACCAATGAGGTCACCAAGTAACCACAAGATAAGACCCCTCAACAGTAGTCTATCAATATCCCTATTACGAATATAACGGCCACACATTCTGCCAAAATGTTATAGTAGTACTTACCAAGCATCAACTTGCCAATGTCTTGACTTAAGTAGTCCAAGAGTTCAGTGCTTGAGACGCCAACACTGATTAACGCAGCAACCATGGCCCCAGCGCTTGCACCAGCCAAGCGTTTTGTATTATTTAATACACCAAGTTCTTCAAGGACCTGGAAACAAAAGAAAACAACAACAGCTCAGTTTAAAGAAAAAAGAGAATAACAATAATAACAACAACAGAAATAAATTTATTTCTCAAACGTGTGATAATGCTATAAATAGCATGATCAAGGTAAATTATCCATTTATTGCAGAAAACTATGTTACTGGGCAGCCATGAGACTCGAACTCACATCTCTGTGATTACGCGTCAAGTGTTTTACCATTAAACTAAACTGCCCAGCAATGAATTCTTCTGCAATTTTAGAACTTATAATAAGACGCTA
>NC_068989.1:792970-797549 GCF_001194135.2 Octopus bimaculoides
CAGCAATGAATTCTTCTGCAATTTTAGAACTTATAATAAGACGCTAACATTAAATTCAACTTTACGATGAAAGTAAACAAACAAAGTTTGTTCTTTTTTAGAAGCGTTGAGATATCCTGATCACGCTATTTATAGCATTGTCACACGTTTGAGAAATAGATTTATTTCTGTTCTTACAATACATCTCAACGCTTCTAAAAAAGAACACAACCTGCCAATGCATTAGTAGGTCTTTCTCATCTGCTGTCTTTGGTACTTCTTGTCTTTTCTATTGCACTCAAAGTGTTTGCAGGTAAGAGAGTAGAGATTCCTCCACTATCATCATCATCAACATCATGATTTAACATCTGTTGTCCATGCTGGCATGGGTTGGACGGTTTGACAGGAGCTGGCAAGGCTGGAGAGCTGTGCCAGGCTCCAGTCATCTGTTTTGGTATGGTTTCTGCAGTTGGATGCCTTTCCTAACACCAACTTTACAGAGTGTACTGGGTGCTTCTTAGTGGTGCCAGCACAGGGAAAGTACATGTGGGTGTGTGAAAATATTCTAGCCTCCACGACAGTCTCAAATATTACAGAGTGGAAGGTTATGCTTTAGGACATCTCAGAATTTCAATTGTGGTCTTCCATTGTAACATTTTCTTGTATTTCAGAATAAAAAAACGGTCTCTGGTAGTCATTCATTGTCTATCCTTTGGGCACAACCAATCCAGTAAAACAGATGTGTGATAATCATTGCCTCAATCTTTGTCTTTTCTGTTTGTTCTTGGAATTTTAAGCATTGGTTTTCTTTTGCTTTTGGTTAATTACTAGAAGTAGATGAAGTTCGATGTGGTTCTGATAAGGAATCCACATCTTACAAGCATAAAGAAGTGCTCTGGCAACTACTGCTTGGTAGAAATTATCAATAGAATTATCAGCAAAATTACCAGCTAGGTATTGAAGAGGGTTCAATTCTCAGACCCCTAATATTTATTATAGTCTTCCACACCACAACAGAAGAATTGAAGAAGATATTTGTGGCAGCTCCTGTATGTTGAATCTTTTTATCACTCTCCCTCTTTTCCCCTCCCTCTTTTTCTCTCTCTATTGGTACCTGTCTCTTTTTCACACATTACTTCCTCCTCCATTTATCATTGACAATACACCTCATTCTCTCATTTTCATTACTCCTTTATCTATCACCCTGTCTCCTTTCCCCCTCATGGTTTCCTCACCAAAATTCAGCTGATAGGCTTCTATATCAGTCTTTCGATATTCCCCCCTCTATCCCCCCCCCTTCACTCAAATTCTTTCAGTTTCATCACTTTCTGGGTGAGGTTGATTTTTAGTTTTGCTGAAGTTAAGACAACCTCTCCAGTGCTGGTGCCATGGTATTAGGAAAGGCAAATGGTTATTAAAAAGTATGTCAAAATTGAACCTCTAAGTAATTATGTGGTCTCTGGCCCATCTATGGAAGCATTAACTTCAAATAAGAAATTAGTGGATACTGATGACTTATCCAAACTATGACAGTACAGAAGGTACACACAAAATGATGATGATGATGACAACAATAATGATGACATTGATAATAATGATGACACTGTAGCCTATGTAAGATTTCAATCTGCTTTAAATAAATGTGACTCATAGAAAAACTTAAAATCTCACATGTAAAGTCCCACAATAAGCAATGCCTTTACTTCCACCACCTTCAAACACCAAATTTTCAAAGGGGTATTCATAGTCTTTCAGATCGTTAAGTTGTGCTTTACCAGTATCATGGATTTCAGTGGTAACGGCACCCGTTCTTTTCGAAATGCATTTTTCTTCATCACATCTAACTAATTCATACAAATCAGAATCGGAATGAGAATGCTTTAATTTTCTGAAACATTTTGTAACATTTCCCATTTTACTGAAAGAGAAAATAAAATAGCATTGATTATCCAGTTCAATACACACACACACAATCTTTTATCTTATATATAATCAACATCAAATCACAATCAAATGGAAATTGTAGTTGTGGTCCCCGTGCTGGTGGCATGAAAAAAGCACCATCCGAATGTGGCTGATGCCAGCACTGCCTTGACTGGCTCCCGTGCTGGTGGCACGTAAAAAGCACCATCCAATCATGGTTGATGCCAGCCTCCTCTGGCCCCTGTGCCAGTGACACGTAAAAAGCACCCACTACACTCTTGGAGTGTTTGTCTTTAGGAAGGGCATCCAGCTGTAGAAACATTGCCAGATCAGACTGGAACCTGGTGCAGCCTCCTGGATTTTCAGACCCCAGTCGGACTGTCCAACCCATGCCAGCATAGAAAACAGACATTAAACAATGATGGTGGATTATATGTAATATTCCCAAAGTACAGACAGATACTTTGGAGTGAACACATAGAGAAATGTGCTGGGAATCTCCAACCAAATTTCACAGTTTTCCCCATCTACCAGTGCAAAGAAACGATTTCTGTATAAGAACATTTAAATAAAGAAAATTTATTTATTGGAAAATACAGAACATGCCTAAATATGAACGCATAACCAACTTTGGTCTCAGTATATAATTTAATTCATAATCACATATCCATCACTGCATATTCCATCTCCCTTTCGTTACCAAACCGGCTCTGGCTCTGAGTACAAATGTCTTGTTTTCATAAGTTTTGAATTAAAATCTTCCACCAAACCTTAGTCACAATTAATGTTCCTAACACTAGCTGAATGATAACTAAGTTATTTTACTAAAATTCTTTGTTATATTCAAAATAATTGAAAGAAACACAAAGCATCTCCAAATAAATACAATAACAAAAGGGTTAACTCAATAGTTTTTGTATGTTTATTTATCTTACCCCAAAAAAGAGCAATTACCTCCCCTGTCCCGAGTAATAATTATCACCAATTCCCCACTCCTTTACATTTTTCTACTTAATTCATTCACAAACTTTCATATAAGAACATGGACTAAAGTCCTCTTAAGAAAACATGAAATTACAATAATTTCAATGTCATGATTAGCAAAGGTTAAACTGATCAACAACCACAATACACTTTCATTTAAAATATGTCAAAAACTATGTTGCATGCATTTTCCTTCTTTTATTATATATTTTGCATTACAACTCACCACATGGCGATAATCAAAATTCTCTTCCACCCTTTTCTGACTATGTATATCTTATCTTATACAGATATAAAAACAAGTTGTCTGTATCAAGTTGCCGTCTACACCTGTTAACGAATTTTCATGAAACTTTGCAAATATGCTAAAGTAGCATCCAGTTTGTTGCTAGGCTCATTGAAGTTCAATAAAAATCTATAATTGGATGGCTAGGGCTCCTAGAAGGGATCCATATTTATAACCATTACCCGCCAAGGGAAATAACCCATTCATTTTCCTATATATAATAAATGAAAAAACATATAATAAATACTTCTCGATTTATTAAACAAGCTTTCTACATTACCTGGACTTTCTTGCCAGAAATTGTCAGACAAGGTCACTGATTTTATTTGATATAAATCAAGTTGAGTATGTTTATTTCATAGTATTTGAACTGTTAGACTTATTTTCATAATTTACCCAGTACAACCCTTAAACAAATAAGCGGTATTTTCTTAAACAACAGATCCACTTATTTCAATTAGAGACTTATTCATGGATATTCCATGAATGACGATGCCTTTCATGTCACTTCAGCCAATTGACAAGTGCTGCATGAAGAGCTGTTCTGCTTTTAGACAAATGCATTGTCATCACAAAGGTCACACCCTGTTTACATGTAGGAACACCTTCTTCATTTATATTGATAGATGTGTTAATGTTTTGTAATGATGTATTCTATGTAACAACCAACCACACATTTATCTATCGATAACATTGCAGTCTGCACTGTATTCATACAGTTCACACGCTGTTTACGTGTAGGAACATTTTCTTAATTCATATTGATAGCTGTGTTGATATTTTCGTGTTGTAAATGTATTGATAATCTACATGTTATTTTATTTTTAAATCTATATGCAAATTTATTTATTGTGGTTTGCCAATCCCTGGTTTAAGGGAAGACGCAAGGGATCCAGTACTCACGTTTGTCACGTGGAGAGAGACGAGAGGGAATAGGAGCAGTTTCTGTGAATCCAAGGTGTTGTTGGATAAGCACACATTAAGAACACGGGCAAAATAAGTCCAAGCTCCTTTAGGGATCTGATTGATGAGCTTCAACTTGAACAAGCCCTGAAGGGCAGGGGCATATTCCTCAACAGGGATCTGAATTTCAATGCAAGGTTCTGCCCTACAAAGTATGTTGGAGGTGAAATGGCATTGGTTGCATGACCAGTTTGAAAAAATTTCAGCTTGAACCTTAGTTCTGCCAACGCAGCTCCTGTGGTAACTACACAAGTGGCATTTGATGGTCTTGAAATAGCTACGTGTACAGGTGCAGAGAACACAGCTTGGGGGGGGGGGAACGGGTAGCATCTGAAGTAGAATTCAGAGGGGATGGCAGTGGGAGAAGATTGGCGCTGGACTCGGGTGGGGTGCAGGAGGGGATGGCAGCAGGCTGGTTGTTACAGGAAGGGTGGAGTGAATGAG
>NC_068989.1:798727-828661 GCF_001194135.2 Octopus bimaculoides
CCAACATTTTTTTTTGGGGGGGGGAATCGCATGACCGTGACATATAGAACACATTATCGAAGACGAAAATCGTCAAAATTAAAAAATAAAAAAGTTACAGCCATTTTCCCTCAGTGTCTAATTCCAATGTCCACCGAGACCTGAACCATATTCGGGGGCGATACAAATTCTGAAATCCTAGCGATGTGTTCTGTTATTGCACAATCGTAAAGAGACGCTTGCGCTAGAGGAGTGACCATGGTGGTCGATTGTGTCGTTGTGGTGGCTGCAGTTAGAGAAAGGTGGCAATGATGATGATGGGTCAATTGTGGGGAGGGAACGAAGAATATGAAGGACTGCTAATTGTTGAATTTAAAGGCTCATTAAATGGGCCAGGAGTGACCGCGGCAGTTTCTGTTCTGGTTGTTGAAGGGTAGATGGAGAAAATACACGTCGAAGCATCTCAAAATTAAACGAGGGACGAATATATGTTTGGATTTATTTTGCATCTGCTTCTCCGATCGGTTATCGAACAGTTTGAATGTTGCTTTGGCAAAGTAATTCGGTTACGAAGCGTCTGTCTTCAGTCTGAGAATGACAGAACCATGCGTTTATGAGAATGTTGGTCTCCTTCTCGGATCACTTTTGTAGGAGACGGAATATGTTTGAACGTATGAAATGCAAGATCAATGTGTGTGTGTGTGTATATATATATATGTATATATAAGGCTGGAAAAAATTTACTATGTACTCACGGGTCTGTAACGATGGTAACATGAAGGTTCTCAATAAGATGCTACCTATCATAGAGTTTGGAACCAATTCCTGAAGTTCTTGCAGGCACTGCCAATTTGTATTTGTTTTATGGCATATAATATTATGTAAGTCTTCATAGAGACTACATTATTGCCTTGTGATTACAAAATCAGGAGTTTCAAAGGCTTTTCTGTTGAAAAGCTGGATTGAGTTCCACTTCATTCTTTGAGTTCCCACTGGCGGGAGCTATGCAAAACACGTGCACCTTAGCTCGCCTGCGCGAGAAACTTGGATAGGTTTTAGCCAAAGATTGGTCCAGGCCATGTCTAACTTAATACCACCAGATGCGTCAATAACAAAAGTGGAACTTCGAAAGAAGTATCTATAAAGCAATAATTTTAGTCATTTAAAATGTAGAAAATAATATTTTTAATTGAAGCATAAAGGGAACCGAAATATTTTTTCCCTCTCTCTTTCTATCGTATAACAACAGTCTCTGTCATAAAAGCGTCTTGTCCCATATTAAACTGTTTGGGTTTGGTTTTCTCTTGAAATGAAAAAAATGGTTTGTAAAATTACAGTTGATCTCAACGTGAAATAAAGGTAAGGGTTAATATATTCTTATTTTCTCCTTATTTAATTTTTTTGATACCTTACAGAAAAAAAGTTTTTACAGAATTAGGCGCAGGAGTGGCCTCTCGCCACTTCATTCCGCTGTCTAAAAGTGAAAATGAACAGCTGTCTTGTCCGTTTGCATGTGAAGCCCTCGCCACGAAACTCGATATGCTAAAAATAACAGCTAAATGCCTAGAGAATTTTTGTTTGTTTGTGTGTGCGTGCGTGCAACAATTATCCGAATGAACAGAGGAAGAAGTACACAAAATGTATTTTACATATCTATCGTACACGTCGGGGTTTTTTTTTTCCTTTTAAAGTAGTTAATTTTTTTTTTAATTTGTGCTTGAGATGTAACAGATCCATTCATTGGAGTAATATAACAAAATACTACAAGTTTAGTCACCGGCTCAGTACCTATGTCTTTATAATCGTAATTTTAAATCGAAATGTCTTAATAATCGTAATTTGTGCGGCATCTCTATAAAATTTCATCAATATATATTCATTTTCCTGAAAGTTATAAGGGGGAAATCGGATCTTGTGAATTTTCCGAAAGTCCTCTCCCCCACCTCACGTTCGTTTGCGCAAATTTTATTTTTCATATTCGTTTTCTACACGATTTTTAACACCTAGCAGGCTGGGTTTTTTGGGGTTTTTTTCGTTAAGGGGAGTCAGTTCTTATATTAACTAAATTTCATTACAAGATACTCGTTTTCCTGAAAGTTATGAGAGAAAAAATTCGGATCGTGTAAATTTTCCGAAACTCCTCTCCCCACCTCTCGGAAAATTCCTTTATATACTCTAGATCCATAGCATCTAAGAGGTATTTGTTGAAGATTTCGTTAAAAAGTATCCATTTTCCTGGAAGTTGCGAGGCAACAAAGTCGGGTGGGGGTACACATCTGTAGTTAGACCACAACCGATCAACTAAGCAAATGCATTAAAAAACTATAACACATCCAGAACACTATTTCAAAAAATTCAACACCAAGTGCCTCAGTTGGTGGCACACCACAAGGTTCAGCGGAACCAACACGCTGGCGGCATTAACTACAGGTGGATGGCGAGGCTAGGACACCAAGAACAGCTAAGCACGCTCACGAGTCTCCACTGATACCTCGATAAGGTGAGCTGCCAACGATGACAAGAACTTCGTTGTTAGCGGCCCAGCCCCTCCAAACGCCTCAAATGTCAAATATTGCAAATGATTCACTGACAAGGACCCGATACTTTAAGGATTTTGTTCTGTTCGGCTACGGAAGTAGTGGTGATAGTGCAAGTTGATGAGGAAGTGAAGCAATGTCATAGCAATGTTTTATCTTCTTTTATTCAACCAGTGACTTGTTTAGAGTTTGTGTACTTAATCGAACAATTCACAGTTTCTGTTTTGATAAAGGAATTGATCTAACATTACCGTGAAATAATAATTTCATCGTTATGTGACTTTTATTTTTCACAAACTTAAACTGTGACTGACAAAAGTCGTAAATGGACAACGGAATTATTATTTAACATTTATTTCAGGAACCACATATATTTATTAATGTCTTTCTTCTTCTCTTTAAGGTTTATATTGATTCTTCTACGACGTAGTTGTTTCATTTTTATCACACGGTTTCAGATCAAGAACAATTCTGAAACTATAATTACGGTCAGGCCACAAAACTGAATAAACAGTTTATTTATCTAACAGTAGTAATTACAACTTTTGTGTGTAAAATAGTTTATGCATAAATCGAGCTACAAAACAATGTTTGAATATTATTAATGGAAAACGGGAATATATAATAGTTTATAGTAGTAAGTTGGCAAACGGAAATAAAAATCACAGGTAGAAAGTTAGTCTGGGCCAGGTAAATACATACTTCTTTTAATTACTATAAATACTACAACAATATTTTAAATCATATAATTAACTACCTGACAATGATAATTTATACAATATTTTTACGTACAGGTGAAAATGAACAACGTTTTATTTAATCTCTCAAATATAACAATGAAGAAAGAGAAGAAACATATTCATTTATTGAACTGTTCCTGTCATTTATTTTCCTGGATTAAGTTATTTAGTTAAATTTTTTTTTTCGAAGTCAACGTTACCTTGTGGTTTTGTACCCAAGTTAGAAATTATTATAAATTTTGTTTATTTAGTTAGTATTTTAAAATAACTTGCTTACTTACCGTTTCTAGTCTCTGAACTGTAAACTAAACTTAGAAACATCCAATAAATTATAAATAGTTGGAAAGGGAAATACCTCGTGTGCTGCGACTATAAACACAACCTGTTTGCCATTCATTCACACCTGTTTCTTCATTTGTAACAGGTTTCTTTTATTAATATTATTGAAATGTGTTAACAAAAATGTTTGAATTATTTGCACAGATTTGAAATCTGTCAGTCTTACGATATTATAGTAAACAAATATCATTCACCCTCTTTTCATGGGTTGGGTAGTTTGACAGAAACTGGCCAAGCAGAAACTCTACTTCTGTGTCTGTTTTGGCACGGTTTTTATGTTTCGATGCCATTCCTAACACCAACCACACAGCAGAGTGGACTGCCTGCTTTTTATGTGCCACAAGAAAAAAAAAACTCAGTCCACTCTATTTCAAGTTCGACCCCCATTCCTTACCCACACTCACCCTGGGCCCTACTCTTCTGATCATTACATACTCACCTAACTATCTACAAAGTATTGTCCTCTTGGATTTCTTGTTTTCATTTTGGCAACTTGGAAATTTTTCAAAAGGCAAATTGCAGCCCACAACATTCTTTTAATGATTTTAGCCATAGGACTGCATCCATACTGAAGCACCACCTTTGAAGTTTGTCTGCCATCTTAGTCAGATATTGTTTTATGGATTTTCTAACAATTCCTTTTATGATCATTCCCAACCAATTCTTCCCGTTTTTTGTCATTTTCTTTTCTCTGTTATATATATATATCTGCTAGTTTCACTAAGTTTAAAATGTAAACATTTATTGCATTACCAATATGCACTTCCTAACTTTACTTTAGAACATGTCTTCATGGTATTTGAACTAAAATAACATGACACAACACATTACCTTCTCCTGCCCATTATTATATCTAATTTAATCTCTTCCCTAAATCTGATGTTTTAGGGTCTGTCTCTTCTGAGAAAGAGGAAAATAATCTTTTAGTTGTTAAGATTTTTTTTTAAAAAAGCATTCACTCAGATCTCTCTGCCCCCGCCCTCCTCTTTCAAACTTATCTA
This sequence comes from Octopus bimaculoides, assembly GCF_001194135.2. Lineage (NCBI taxonomy): Eukaryota > Metazoa > Mollusca > Cephalopoda > Octopoda > Octopodidae > Octopus > Octopus bimaculoides. The sequence continues at coordinate 803,324 of NC_068989.1, forward strand.
AAATCATACACTTTGTTGTATTATTCTAGCTGATGGAAGCTACAACCAGTTTGCTTGGAATAATTTTTCCCCCTTTGCTAGAGGTAAAGAGGGTGAGCTGGCAATGCCATTAGATATAATAATACCTCATGATATTTCTAATCATCTGCAATCTGAGTTCAAATCTTGCTGGTGTTGACTTAGCCTTTCATGTTTTCAAGGGTCAACAAAATAAGAAGCAATTGCAGAGGAGTGAATATGTAGAACTGTTGGAACATTGGGTTGGATGTCTTGTATTGATTCTGGTTCTTTCTGATGTCAGCATTTGCAGTGAGACTGGCACTGAACTGCATCACCCTGGCTTTTCTCTTGAACACCATTGGTGGTGTGGAGAGACTTGTATGCAAGCGCAACTGCTGGTCTTCCACAGGAAACCTTGTGCTTTGGAGAGGAACTTTCCCTGTGTTGATTATCCACACCAGGAATGACCAAAGGATGGAGACTATGGAGCGAGAGAGGGACGTTGATCAAATTATGTCTCTACTCGCAAGAATATTATTCTTGTGTCTCATCAAAGAAATCAATTTTATTGAATAAACTTTCAAAACCATAGAATAAAATGTAACCTTTATTAGTATGAAATACAATCATGGCACCATGCAAAATGTAAAAATTTAGAGAAAAAAAACATCTCAGAAATTATCAAAAAATAGCTGCCAAAAAACGAATAAGTGTGTGTGTGTGTGTGTGTATGTGTGTGCAAAATGAAGGATAGGAAATTGAATTCAATTTTTATTTTGGTTCAAGTTTTTATTGGAAAATTTTCTTTGAAAAGTGTGTTTTTTTTTCTTTGCATTCTTTTGATTTGAAAAAAAAATCATTTATTTTAATCAATTTGTAATTTCTAAGAAAACAAAAAGAAAGAAAAGCCTATGTTTAAACATGCATTTAATTATGCTTTTGCAAGTAGGCATTTGTGTATAAAACAGAAACCTGTATGGATCATATAGCTGTATATCTAATATAGTAGCCATATTTTATTAACAAAATCTGAAGAGGTTATGGAAAGAAAAGTTGAAGAAATTTCTAGAAATAGATTTATAATTTATATCACAGAAGTGAGTGAATGACTGATAAATACTAACAACAAATTTATTCCACTATCCACCCCAAATTCTCTGATAAAACTTCTTAAAGTCCCAACAGAGGTATTGTGAGTGTATCGGGTCTGAATTTAAATTAGTTTAAAAAACACCTCTGCTGGTGCCATGTAGAAAGCACCAAGTGCCACTCTCTAGAGTGGTTGGCATTAGGAAGGGCATCTAGCTGTAGAAACTATGCCAAATTAAACAATTGGGGAGCCTGGTGCAGCTCTCCAGCTTACCAGTTTTTCATTCAAACTGTCCAACCCATACCAGCATGGAAAACGGGCATTAAATAGTGCTGATGTTGTCAGCTTTGAGTGAATATTTTGGTGACTATCAGCAGATATCACAGATAAATGAAATACAGAGAATTCACATTTATTGATATTGTCTCCCTCCGTAAACAACTGAATACATTATACAGAATAGATAGATTTACAGGCTTCTGGAAGGCAGGGAGGGAAGAGTAGCAAAGGTTAATGCCAACTCATAGAAAACTCTTGGTTCTCTTGTAGTTCTAACATTTACAAAATTTTATAGAATGAGTAAACTGACAGGAGTTCCTCGTCTCCCCAAATTGCTTCATCTCATCACTGCATGCTAACAAAACACTCATTCATTTTCAGTGTTCCCACTGATTACAGGGGTCTATTTTTATCTACCCTAGAGTACAGCATTAGATTTAAGCAAACTCAACAATTGCAGAGTTAAAACTTGAAGCCATGGATGCTGCACAGAGTTGGTGATGGCTTTCCTTAAACTGTTGTCTTTAACACGGCAATCACCTGACATTTCTTATCAGTTTGACCAGTTGTAATTCGGAATAGGGCCTCAGAATGAGTTGATAATCTTTAAAGAGAATTATTTAAATGAAGCATTTGAATGACTTACTGACACTTGTACAGATGTGTTTGTAAAGTATTGAGATAGGGTTACAATGAACCATGCAACTAATTTCACAATGACAAAATGAATTAAATATTTGATATAATTTAATTATCTCCCACAGAAGAAATAATAGCAGCTTCACCTAAATGATTGTCGCATTTTTCTTAGGAATCACCATTTCCTATTAAGATTCTGGCAGTGAGTTCTTGCTATAGATTTGTAAATGGTTTCATTTTTAGGTTACGTTATAAGTATACAAAATCTGTGAATAAACAGAGATAGAAAAGACTGGTGACATTTGATTAATTCAAATAGATTTAATTGGGATTCTTATCTTGAGATGTCATGATACAAAATGGAATTATTTGTTCAGAGAATTGTAAATATCTAACTAATTGTAAATTCCTAACCATAATAGAGAAAAAGGTGTTATATTGTTCCAGGTACATTAACTGCCTGCCCCATTCAGTGTTATGTAAATACATTGCTCTTCATAAATATGTGTATACAGATACATGAGCAGAAGTGGTGAATAAAAGCTGATATCTTGGACTGCTGAACCTTGAACAATCCTAAAGGAATGTGGTTGGAGAGGATCTGATCAAGTGGGAGCAAAAAGGATTTTATATGTACCCCTGTTTACTGCTATTAGGGTGGAGATGGCTGTCCACATGAGTCAGAGAGAGGCTGTTCCAGAGCATTCCCTTTGCCATCTTCTGGGGCAACGATTTTTCCATTCTGTCTGCTGGAACCACAAGGCAGTTCAACTTACAGGAAATCAAGAGAATGTAAGAATTTCGTAGCTTAATTCACTCGAAACGCTTATAGCAAGTAAAAAGGCTAAAAATGAACAACTTATAAATGGAAGAGACGGAGCCAGCATTGAAAATATTCAAAACAAATGACAATTGTTCTGGGACCAAAGCGTTGGTTATTGCTCTTGGGCATATTTCAGGGCTAATGCACGGCATTTTGACAAAATGAATGATTCTGCGTATTCTTTTCTTTTTTTACTTGTTTCAGTCATTAGACTATGGCCATGCTGGGGCACCACCTTGTAGAATTTTAATCAAACGAATTGGCCCCATTGCTTATATATTTAAAAGCCCGATATTCTATCCATCTCTTTTGCCCAACTGCTAAGTTATGGGTGTAAACACACCAACACTGGTTGTCAAGCAGTGATGGCGACAAGTATGTATACAACAGGCTTCTTTCAGTTTCTGTCTTGTAAATTCACTCACAAGCATTTGGTCATCCCAAAGCTATAGTAGAAGACATTTGCCCAAGGTGCCAGGCAGCAGGACTGAACCTGGAACCATGTAGTTTGGAAGTAAACTTCTTACCACACAGCCATGCCTCACCCGAGAATTTGTATGTGTGTGTGTGTGTATACACCCACACATTGATAGCAGACTGTATACATGCAGTGGGTTGTATATTGCTGGCAATATATGGATTGTTGTATATGAGAAATTATATGTATGAGATTGTCTGTGAATAAATTTGCATAAATGGGTTTATAAGCATTGCTCTATTAAAACCTTTTATTTTAGTCTGAACTTAAGTGTGTATGTATGCAAGATAACACCAATGGTTTTCTATGTCCCAGGGCCGCAGGTGGGATTACTTGCAGACTTTCTCTTTGTATATTTCCACATCTGAACCTTTAATGTAAACGGTTTCTTACTGAGACAGAAGGCTAATTGTTGACGTTGATTGATATAATTAATTATAGTGGAATTTATATTAATTGATATTAAATATAATTAATTACTTTGAAATTAATATGTTAGAGTCACTTATTTTCTTGACTCATGGAAGAACAAGAGAAAAATGTAGAGAGATGGAGAATTTGATATGAAGAACCGTTTTGTCTGGCTCTGATGTCTGTATTGTGGTTGTGTAACAAGACTTAACTTGGACTCAAGTTGATGGCTTTTCTATTTTTAGTTGGTTCTCTTTTGTAAATTTGGTGAGATCAATAGAGATTTTTAGTTTGATCATAGCGAATAGCTTCATACTTTGTATCCTAGCAATGTGTCAATGCTGTATCTTTGTCAAATTTACAGATTTGTTAACTGACCAGTCACTTATGTAAGCAGCTAAAGCCACTGCTGTTGTTGTGTAGCCCCAGGTCAGTTGTAGACTGAGCATACTTATGGCCAAAGACATACTGACCATCTGTCCTCTTCTTGAGGATTGCATATATAGGACTGTAACATCTGGTGTGTCCCTCTGTTTTCAAGACAATGGGGTATGGCTTGAAAGACATTTAGTTATAATTTCTAGGTCAAGCAACCACATGGAGGCATTGTCTTTGGTTTAAGTAGGAACTGAACCCAAATTATTAAGTCATTACAACAGTTGAGTCTGAATGGTTTTTCACTTTGATCTCATGACAGCCTGATCTACATCAAAGAAATTCTGCGGAATCTAAAGTTTATTTGGGCTGCTACTGCCATAGAAGACAAATCTTCTCCTCATACAATTCTCCATCATTTTAAAGAGTCAGAATACAAGATGTTTATAATTCAAAAAATCTGAGAAAAAATCCAGAGAAAATGACGAGATGTCAATGACAAAAATATTTTTTTTTTAAATTAATTTAAGGAAAATATCATGGTTGGAATGTCTTAATCAATTAGCATTTAAACCAGCCTAAACATTCTACATGTTTTACTTTCAAACCAACCACATCAAGTCTCTCACACCTGCCCTACAATGTCATTTTAAAAATAGACACATCATCAAAATTTCTAAGCACTGAGACAGTACAAAACAATATGAATGAATATGCATTACATACAGCAGAATAGTCTGAATACTAAAGGCTTAATCACAGATCAACTTAACCAGGACCAACCTGGGGTTAAAAACAGAGCAACTAAAAATCTATCACAGATAAAAAAAAAAAAATTATATAGCAATTAACAGTATTTAGTATATTTTAGTGACATTGTGTGGTGTTGGTGGGTTAGTGTGTGTGTGTGTGTGAGACAGTATTTTGCAAGCGGTCTCATCACTTCCACTCTGTATTGGCTGCTCTGAACTGAAAATCTGTTGCAACAATTGTTTAGAGAAATAGGAAATATTACCTTTAAAAGAGGCTGACCCTAAGGCCTTGGTTGTAAATTGTTCGTCTCTGGGGCTAATCCCCACCCAGTTTCAGTGATCAGATCCGGAATATATAATGATGTAATGCTAAAATAAATGTTGTGATTAACACACACACAAGTAGTAACCATCAGTATTGAAACTAGGTGCAATGAACATAATTAAGAGGTAAACTTGAACATATATATATAATGAGATAATTATATGAATATACCATAATGATATTATATATAATATAAAATAAATGCCATGTTTAAAGAACAGTATACAGGTTATCGTTGACTTACAACCATGATTGGTTCCGAATGACTGGTCGTAAGTCGACCTATAAGTCTACATAGTTTTGTTTTATATTTTCACATTCTTGAAGTACATTCTCAGGTAAAAAGTCACACACAGCTTTCTGTATTATACTATTATACTGGTGTTAGTCAAAAGTTTCGGAGTCTCAAGCTGTCGTCTTATAAACAAATACAAGGTTGCCTTGATGTCTCCATGACAGGATAGTCATCTAACACAGTGGCAATCGATAACCAAACCTAGAGGAAGCTGATATCATCCATAGACAGGTTAATTTCTAAGAAATTAAACCCATTGGATTTCAACTGGACTATTTATTATTGCTGCCGGGAGCTGGTGCCCCAATCATTGTAAAGTTGGATAGGTTGTAAGTCGACAACAACCTGTACAAAGTTCATAAAAAGAAGCAGAAAATCTTAAATAAATAAAAATAGTGTGGAAGCCTTTTTATAGCGATATAAACCAGCAGTTATCCAAACTCCTTCATTTTATGTAATCTTGATTTCTTAAGACTTCCAATACAGTGCAAAGGAAAGAAAAAAAAATTAAATTATGTATTTTAATTAATGTTATATAAATGTTATTAGATTAGATTTGAGAATATTATTGACTTTCTTTTTTAATTGTTCTCAATTTAAAGCCTTTGTTTTAATGAATCATGATTTTATGATCCATCAAAAGTGAATTTGTTAAATAAGTTCCGATGGATTATCGGTTTACAGTACACAATTTTTGATTTTGTGGTAGATCAACAAAGAAAAAATTGGAAAGATGAGTTTGGCTCTTTACCTGTTGCAATATTCTTTTTTGTATTTGAAAATTACAATCAACAAACAACAAATAACAAAATACAAATGAATTTCCATGGCAAAAAGATAGAAAAGAAACAACAGCGAGAGAATCAAATGAATAGAGAAAATATTAACGATATCAGATGAAAGAGTTTCGTGGGAGAACAGGGAAAATTTGATACCAAAAATATAATTTTAAAATTCCAAGATATATAAAGATGAGTATGAGTTTTCTTTTTGGGTTTATTTATACACACACACATACACGCCTATATATGTGCACACACACACACACACACACACACATATAATTAGAAGTTAAGTATTCAAAATTTGATATATTTTATAGCTATAAGATGTTTGATTAATCAAACATTAAGAAATATATCTTAAAAACTTCAGTCAATAAGTTACCTCAATTTTTTAACAATCTAATTTCCTTTTTCAAAGATGAAAATTGTGCAAAAGATTTTTAAGAAAAATTTGATAAAAATTTCACCATTATTAATATATAAAAAAAAGATGTAGCAATTTATATTGTTTATGAGTAGCTTTGGTTAAATGTCTTTAATGAAATCTGTAGCTTTGAGATAACCAAGCAAAGAATTGTTCATTTAGATATTTTGTTTGGGCTTATTGTGAATTGAGTATTGTAAACTATTGAAAATTTTTCATTATTAATATGGAGGTTTGAAGTAAATTCTCACTTAAAGATGATTGTCTGTTTGTTCAGGGAGATTTTGGTGCTTCATTGCACTTGAAAACAGACAACAGACAAAGTCCACTGTGTCTTTCATATTTATTTCTTAGCATAAAACCTGAGATTTGAAAGGAACAAGGAATGTAACAATAACCAAAATACAACTTTTTAATGATGACATTGCTTATTCTTTTGGAAACAGAAATATTGGTTTCAAATTTTGGCAGAAGGCCAGAATATTTGGGAAAGGAGTCAAGTCGATTAAACTGACCCTAGTGTTTAACTGGTACTTATTTTATCAACCCTGAAAAGGATGAAAGGCAAAGTCAACCATAGCAGAATTTGGACTTAGAATATAAAGACAAACAAAGTGCTGTTAAGAATTCTGCCTGATTTATATTCAAAAACAGATTTAGAGAAGAAGGGAAAACTGGTAACAGTTCTTTGGTATACAATCATGGAAATGTGTCATTGGAAGTTATTCCAACTAAAAATCATAATCAAATTGTAAACTTGATTTGCTAGGAACTACCTGCTGGAATTGAACCTTTTCGTTACTGTATTTCTGTTGAGATGCTCTGTGTTTCTTTCAATTACTTTAAATATAACAAAGAATTTAGTAAAATAACTTAGTTATCATTCAGCTGGTGTTAGGAACATGAATTGTGACTAAGGTTTGGTGGAAGATTTTAATTCAGAACTTATGAAAACAAGACATTTGTAGTCATAGCCAGAGGCAGTTTCAGCCGGGTTGGTAACGAAAGGGTTAAGCTAAGATCAGCCATGACTGAAGAGACACAGGATCAAAAACAATCCAAGAATGACCTTACCATCTGATTAAGATGACTGGATATGATTTTGAGGGAAATTTGGATGCTACTTTTAGCAATTTTTGGAGGTGAGGCACCATGTAATAGCCATCTTATTGGCAGAGCAAGTGATGGCAATATTTGTTAGAGGGATGAGAGAATCTTTTAGAGCCTCAGTATTTTAATTTTTCTATTATTTAATGAGACAGAATTATAGCAAGAATTCTCTGGAATTAGATACTTTAAAGTAGAAACATTTTTTAAAAATAAATTGAAAAACGGAAGATGCAGCTTGGGTGATGTTCGTGTTTAATGGTTAAATTTGACTCCTTCCTTGTTAATGGTTTCAGGTGGGAGTGGGTGGGTGTAATATAGACTCTGAAAGTTCTTTAATTTCTATGCTGAGGATCATCATTCCATCTATTCCAGTTCTGTGATCGGTTAAATTGCTTTGTTGACTGCAAATAGGAAATTATTAAATTATTGTTTTAGAGGAATTAATTCAAAGCCGAATTTGTTTTAATTATGAAACGAAATATTAAAATTCAATGTTCCCAAATGTGTTAAAGCTTTCTCTCCTTGAACTAGGCTTCATAATCTATCCCTACAATGCAGCTTTGTGAATTCCTTAGCCACACACACACACACACACACACACATGATTGAAGATGTTAAGCATGTTAAAAGTTTAAAACAGCTGCACTGTAATTAAAATATAAATAAATAAACATAGGGTGTCTAAATAGAATATTTGTAAGAGAAATCCTGCAAATAATGTAATATGGTAGGGTTTTGTATCATTTGACATAATATCAGTGTTGTATAATGTCGAATGTGATACATTGTGGTGTTATTGTGTGTTGTATAGCAAGATGCTGTAGCATCTGGCAAAGTATATCATGTAATTGTATATGAGGTGATACATCAGTGTGTGGTGTAAAAGTTGATAGCATGATTTTGGTATATTTTGATGTGGTATCAGATGACATCGTATGGCATTTATGTGAATTATGATATATCAGAGGGACTCTGTGAATAAGTCAGTATAAAACATTATACTAGTGTTCAAATAGTCTTACTTATGGAAAACTTGGTAGAAGAACTTGGTAACATATGAAATTATTTTTTAAAATAAAGACAGAATATTTTCTGTGAATGCCAATGCTTGCCTTTTCATAGAATTATGATTTTTAAATATGTCTCCATTTAAAACTGAAAAAAATTAAATTCCAAAGGAAAGAAAAATAGAAGGATAACAGAAACCATCTGATAATGTAATTGGCAGTGTGTCTCTATCTCTCTGTTTGTCCATTCCTGAAAGGACGATAACTCTTATCTCGTTAGGTATATTACCCTTGATTGCTATATACTAACTAGAATGTAACCTGTCATAGAACAAGTATAATACTGGTTTCAAATATTTGCACAAGGCCAGCAATTTGGAGGGGAGGGGGTAAGTCAATAACATTGACCCCAGTGTTCAACTAGTGCTTATTTTATCGACCCTGAAAAGGCAAAGTCAACCTCGTCAGAATTTGAACTCAGAATGTAAAGATGATTGAAATGCCACTAAACATTATGCTCAGTGTGCTAACAATTCTGCCAATTTGCCACCATAAAAGACAAGAAATATTGGGAAGAAGATAACTTTTGTCTTTGTTGGTAGTGTCAGGTAATGTTACACCTGTAATTAAGTGAAAGTTATCGTTATTGATAGTATGGATTTATTGCAAATACAGTAATCCCTCAACTATCACAGGTGTTACGTTCCAAAACACCCCGCAATAGGTGAAAATCCGTGAAGTAGAAACAGTACTGTACTGTATACGTTTTAAAATTATTTTTATAATTTGTGTATATTTATTTTATTATGAATGCAAAACAACACCACGGAGGAATCGACGTAAGCTTAAATTAATAAACTGCGATATGGCAAGGGATTATTGTATACTAGTGAGAAATTTGTTTTATTTCATCTTAAATAAATATTTTCATATTGAAAATTAGAATTCATTGACCATGAAATCTGGAAAAATTATAATTATTGTAACGAATGTAGCATTATCTGACATTAGCCACTGTGACAAAAGTACATTCCAAACATTGGCCATCACCATGTTGTGGTTAATACTAGAATAAATTGTTTGGTTGACAGCAATGGAAAGATTATAAATATGAATGTGCCAAATTTGAAGAGGGTGAACAAAGTTTAAATATTTTAAATGAAACTACGATACAATGTATGAATTTGAGAAAAAAAAATTCCCTTAAAATTATATCCGGATGGTGGGAGAAAGAAATAATGTAAGATGAAAAATTCCCATAAAAATAGTAAAGTCTTTGATGTTTGCTGCTATAAAAGGTCTGGACTGGCAAGTGGAATTACTTGGCAAATTGAATGATGTCGACGTTTTTTCAAGACACCACGATGTGTGTTGAGGTATTCTCGGAAGAAGGCCACAGTACTGTTCCATCCTTGCTGCAAGACACAAAATAAACCAATATTAGATTCTTCAAAGATGTAAAAAAAATCGATACAGATGAACAGAAGCATACACACACACACACACACACACACACACACATTATGCAGGCATTGGCACACTTAAAGCACAAATATACACCACATTAAATACACTGTCTATATATCTGTGGTTATGTAGATATTATACGCACAACTATACACTGCATTAAATATACTGCTTACATCTGTGATATCCGATCTGAATATTTACAACAGATGTAGCTTGCTAAAGGCATCCAAGTATAAGGCGGTTGTGTTAAATTGGGGGTGGATTAACTCTATTATTCAAAAACAGCAACAGTCCTTCTGGTAGGCTTTCCTACAAAGCTTCTGTCCACCAAATTCCACTTACAGGCCATTGGCTGACTCAAGGGACACTTGGCCCAATGTGCCACACAGAATGATCCCGAAACAATGGTATCTTGGGGCAAACTTCTGAACCACACAACTGTGTTTATGGAGTTGCTGTTGACACACGTCATATAACGAGCCATCTTAAAGGTAGCTCTACCATTAAACTTACATTTCACTGATGGTGTTTAATAAAATCAGAACATGTCCACAGTTGTCTACCCATGCTCTCTACACCATGTTCACTTCTGTTTTTAATTAACTTTTATTAATCTAAGTATTGCAATGATCCCCTTAGCCTTTCTTGACCACAATTAGGTTGATATTTTGTATTGTTATGCATGTAAGATAAATGAATTGATTCACTGCATTAAGTGTGTAAGCACTGATTTAACTATTAGTTTATTTGCTGAAGAGACTCCAGGGTACCCCCACCCCCCACTATTAATCATATCACTTTCTTTTATTCTCATGCAGGTAAAGGTAGGAAGACACATAAATATCATAGCCTTTTATCCCATGACTAAATTTCTGGGTGTGTTTTGGGAATAGGATTTTTGATTGTACATGCTTCAGAATAAAGCAAAACTAGCTTTATCATAAAGCGTCAAAGTTTCTCAATTTTACATTTTCTGACCCTTTCTTTTTTTTATGTTTGTAAGTTGTGAGAAGATGAGGAAAGGTGAAAGAACGAAAGAACTGAGACAAAATATAAAAGTTCTGTTACCCTAATCAGGAACTGTTTGTCTTCGTCTTCCAAACAGAAGTCTCTGGTGTCAATATAACCTGTGTTTATACCAACCGTACGGTGTTTATCTCGTTCCTACAATAGTACCAAAAAAATATAACAATGAGATGTAGTAGTAGTACACATATTAATGAATAATTACATTGGTAGATGACCATTTGAAGGACATAGGTAGCAGAAGTGACCTTGTATATATAACTGATATTTTTTAATCAACTCCAGGAAGGTGAATGGGTAGAATCGACACTTGCAATTGTTGACCTTTACACTTGTATCTGTCCCTCATGTACCTTTAATCTCTCAGCCAGCACAAAGCCACTCCCTCTCAGTACTACTTTTGCTCTCCTAGTTGAAGGGGTTTCGTGCGACCCTGTCAATACTGGTGTCATGTAAAGAGCACCTGAGCCAGTGCCACATAAATAGCACACATTTTGTAAAATGGAAGGGCATCCAGCCAGAGGAACTGTGCCAAAGCAGACAGTGGAGTCTGGTGCAGTTCTCTGGCTTGCCAGCGACTATCAAACCATCTAACCCATGCCAGCACGGAAGGTAGACATTAAACGATGATGATGATGATGAGATTAAATATAATCAGGCATTTGTTCTCTTGCTGTACAGTTTCTGACACTTCAATATCTTTAGTGTTGCATATATTGAAATATATTGCTATCTGGGTATCATACTCAATGTAGACACACCATTCGATAAAATCTCTTTGTCGGCTTTTGATAAAAAAAAACATTATATATTGCAGCAAACAAACATCATTGCTGCAGTGATTCATGAGAAAGACAGATGCATTTCACCATTTCTGGAGACTTGTCAATGCCATGCACCTGATTCCTGCTTATTTGTGCATGGTTTTACATCTACTTGCATTTTTACATGATTACCGTTTACTATGGAAAATACTGACTTCCAGGCTGTGTGTCTTTTAGTATATATTATATATACTACCTAATGGTGAATTAGTTTATACACTTATATGTGAAGGCATGTGGCTCAGTGGTTAGGGTTTTCAGCTCACAGTTGTAAGGTCGTAGGTACAATTCCCAGCAGCACATTATCCTTGAGCAAGACACTTTATTTCACATTGCTCCCGTCAACTCAGCAAAAATGAGTTACAGTATTAGGTCCATTTCAGCAGATTTTTACCAATTGGCTTTGTAGATTAGAGTTCAGGGAAACCTAATCCTGGTCCCTGGAAGAAGGGTTCGTGGGAAGGTCATGGTGATGGTTCTTTGTTGCTGGAGGCGGAGAAGTGTGACAGTTGAGAAAAGTTAGAATGAAAGAAAAAGAAAAAATCATGGGAGTTGAGAGAAGAAACTTTTTAGAAAGTTATGCCCCTTGGCAGCAGCAAAAGTGGTCACAAATGATTATGGAAACAATATTAATAATAAAATATAACATATATAAAACTAATATCAATACCTGTACGAACGCTCGTTTAGTATTCGTCAACATGGTCTCCGTTAATGCTGAAAGGTAAGATTGTAGGTCATAGACTGGTCTGCCAAAGTATCCAAGAAAGCGAGACTGAACATTAATTCCTTTTGTTTCAAGAAAGTTAACCAATTCTTGATACTCGATCTACAATAAGAAAAGAATACAATGACCAGAATCAGTGGATTAATGTGAAAATGACACGGCACCGAGACCTCGGCTGTGATGGCAAAAGCAATGGAACTAAGAGGATTTTTGCTTTCTGAATCAAAATAAGCCAATTCTTATACAATGAGTTTGAATATGTGAGCAATTAAGATCTGTAATTTAAAGACACTCAGAAATACATGTGTGGGTAAAGATTTATGCATGCACTCACATATATATATGTATATACATGTATACACACACACACACACACACACATATATATATACACACACATATTCTTTTACTTGTTTCAGTCATTTGACTGTGGCCATGCTGGAGCACCACCTTCAAGGGTTTTTTAGTTGAACAAATTGACCCCAGGACTTATTGTCATTACAGTTACTTTAAGATTAGGGCTGCTTGTAGACAGTTTGATGCATTCTATATCAATATCATTCAGGGTGAATCACACACACACACTTATTCCTATATAAACATACACGTGTGTGTATATATTTATACACACATGCAGGCATACACATATACTCATTACATATATCTGTGTGTATACACACATGCACACATACATGTATGTACATGCGTGTACACACACACACACACACACACACATATTATAAGAGACTATGATGATAGATGGGAGAAGGCATTGAGAATAATGAGAGAGAGAGAGAGAGAGAGAGAGAGAGAGAGCCATGGCTGAAGGCACAGAAAGTGGGTGATTGGTAGAAATAGTGTGGGCAGGGATGCTTATCAGGAATGGGAGTGGCTCCGAGGGGAGTGAGGGACATCACCACCAGAAGGGAGGGGATGTAATCTGTGCTGAGTCTGCTTTCAGCTGATTACAGCAGCCAAGTGGTACCACAGGGAGTGATAGGAATTAGGGGATGAGAATCATGGGAAATGCTTGATGAGGCAGAGAGAGAGGTAGGGGTAAGGCCCTGCATGTATAAGCATACCAAGTGGTTTTGGGATATCAATTTTTGCAGCACTGATTATCTTGTTCCTTTGTCATCTCCTCAGTCAAGTACCGGGGTCGATGTAATCGACTAGTCCCCTCCCCCAGCATTGTACCTTTTGTAGAAAGGATTATTTTCAAAGGGTAAAAATCTAGAAAGAAATGAAAACTTCGTTATCGACTGTTAAAGTAAGTATGCATTTTTGAGACACCCTCTGTGTGCGTGTGTGAGTGTGAGCAAAATAGTGTCATCTTTATTTGTGATGTGATTAATCAAAGCTTACCTCATTGTTCTGATTAGTGTCCAAATAATCAAAGACATACTCAATATCATGTTCACTTCTAACAACTTTGTCAAACAGGAGGATATGGTCTTGGTAATTTAGCTCAGAATCCTAAACGAATGAAAATCATTAGTAAAATTATCTGTTATAATTAATACAACAATAGTATTTAACCTACATCCGTACATCACAAAAATGAATTAAGAGAAATGATTCTGAGTGGTCAGTGGCCTGAATTTGGACAACAAACCCAAAGAGACATATATTAAGTGCTGTACAAGATAAATTCTTGATTTATTGAAGCTGTCTTTATTTTGAGAGAAGGTAAACAAATGCCTGGCGAAACTTGAGTAACACTGAATGAGAAGTGGAGATAGAACTCAAGAATAAAGAATTTCCTAGAATTGATGGACATTATAGAAAAGCAGTTGTTTTTTTTCTGGGTATGGGAAGACAGTTAAATGGCAGTGATCAATAGAGTAGTCGTCCTGGGTTGGTTCCAGGAAACACAAAGCTTAGGCAGCATACAAAACAGCAGCAAACATTTGCATCATTAAAAGAAAAGGAGCTAATATATATATATATACATGTATATTAATCCATTTCTATATACACACGGAGAATATATATATATATATATATGCATTCATACATACGTGTGTATCTACTACATATGTGAGAAATTCTGTCTGTAGGTGTGTTTGTGGATAAGACGAGGTCACAAGTTAAGTGGTCAGTCTCAACCAGAAATAGGCTGAAAAGAAGCTCTCCTAGAGAGATAGCAAACACAGGAATGGCCTTTATCATTTATTACAATCAGATTTTGTGCCTTGTCAGAATTTTTATTTGAGCGCACAATCTTTTGCTTCCTATGAAAGAGATGCACTCTAATGGTCAAGAGGTCCCTCTGCTGCCAACATCAGCAGGATGAAGAGTTTGGTCTGCTGAATCTAATGATGCATGGACATGCATTAAAGCTGCAGGGTCTGCATTGCCCCTGGATACTTAAAAGTTTTAGTTTGTGAAGCGTAATTTCTTGCAGCTTGTCTCTTTGCGGGTCAGGCAAAGACCAAAACTGGGTTTCAGAAATGTGATCAGGCTCCCACAGTTGTTTGTCAGTGGAATAACATGGCCAGTGTTACATCAATGCTTACATTCTATGGAGAAATGGTGAGCCTGAATGAAACCATTGTCAAAGAGATTCTCAGCAATGACAATTTACTGAACAGCCTGTTCCAAATAACTTTCAACACAAAGACTATGGACAACTTCAAAGAATCCCTGGTCTGTTGTTGGAGAGGAGTATTGCCAATTTTGGATAAACTTTACAGGCACTGTTGCAGCATCAGCCAGACTTTTGTCTCAGAAATATGCAGGTCAATTAAATCATTCTAAACACATTGATTCAATGTCCAAGCAATGTTGACTTGTAGAGTTATGTTGACCAGCATTGTTGCATGTGAGACAAATCCAGTTGATAGCAAAGTCCATTGTGAGCATCACCCTGCCACCTTCCTTTGACCAACTGAAACAGGAAGTTTTCCTGTCTGGTGGCCACCCCTTGCAAAAGAGACTGCTTAGCAGACATGACTAAACAGGCAGAAGCCATATATTCTTCATGGTCCAGGTTTTTTTTTAAATTCGTCAAGTCCCACTTACACTGGCTTTAAACCTACATATTAAGGTGCAGTCAAGTTAGATTCCTTTGGACATGAGATGGACGAAAAATATAAAAATAAAATGTGAAATTTTAGAAGACAAGAAACAAACCATTCCAAAGACAGGCATTTCAGATTAAAACCATTTTAGAAGCCCACAATTCTGAAGTGTAATACTCACAAGTAAGGCAGCAGTTAACATTTTCATATCGATGGTTCTTCGGTGTTGTGGGTTATGTTTAGCAATGGCCTGAAATAATAGAAATATAATTGCTACATAGCTTTTATTTTAATAAAATTTAATTTGTATTAAAGTACCGGTCTTCATGGAAATACAATGAAACAAGAGGGGTACTTGTAGTGGTATGTAGAGCATGTGATGGAGAATGACTGAATGAAAGCAAATGAAATGAAAGGAGAAACATGGTCCTCACCAAACCCATCTGATTGTCCCATCAACTTACATCCTCCTCCATCTCATCTGTTGTACCACCAAACAGCACACTCTGCCAGGTGACCTCTATTGCTAACCAATGCCCACCCTTAAATCTCTAGGATGCCCTCTACCCCTTACTGCATCCCTGGCCAGACCTCATGGCCACATTGTTTGATATCCGACTAAGTATATTTTTTTATAATTTCACAAAGTAATCACAATTAATTATCAGAATTAATTATCAGAATCTCACTGATATTAATTCTTAAAAAAATACAAGAACAGTTTGTAGAGTCAATATTCTTCAACATTTATTCCAAACTGTGTTTGTGATGACTCGTGGTAAAGGTCGTACTTTCAAGACCTGATTCTCAGTCTCTTCATTTCTGTTAGCATCTTTGGGAAATGCATGAACACCACATCATGTTGATTTCCTTATTTTTGTATAAATCTAAGCCCATGACCCTTCCACAAGAAATCAATTTGCATATTCTACAATAATATAAATATTCTAATATATTCTTTGATTTCCATACTTTTGACATGTTTGAAAATACTAACCTTCACCAATTTATCAAAAGCATTACAAATCTCTTCATGTTTTGTACATTCCTGGAATTTCTTGCTGGTGTTTTCTTTTCTCTTCCTGTAAAATAATGTCAGAATGTGAACATGTCAAAATAATTCATTCCTACAGAATGAATAATAAACAACTTAACAAACATACTGCTTGGTGTCTCTGCTTATTAAATAAGATTTTAAATTTTCACATTTTATTTTCCATATATTCTCTCAAATTTAAAAAAAATTCTGAGGATTTTGATGGCAAATCTTGTTGTTCTTCAGGATAATTCTCACTGACAAATCACAAATCCCATCAGAGAGATGGCCCTGCTTAATATGTGGAAAAGGTGTAAGTAGAAACTAGAAAAGATGTACTTGGTGCAAGCTCATAATAGAGCTCATAAGAAGTGCAGCAGTATCAGGGGAAGGTTAACAGAGAAAGTAGTATTTGTGTGTAACAGATATGTAGGCAACTGCATGAGGGGTCCTTCGAAGAAGTAGAGAGCTTCCATTATCTAAATGGTCAAGTCAGCAGTGGCAGAGGATGTTCAGAGACTTTAGATCCGTGGTTCCCAACCCAGGGTCTGCAGACTACTGGGAGTCCATGAACTAAATTCAAAATTTCACACACACACATACAAGGATAAGCATATGGAAAGGGGTCCATGGGAAAACTCATTTAAATAAAAGGGTTGGGAACCACAGCTCTAGATGCTAGAATAAGAATGGGTCGGGTAAAGTTCAAAGAGCTTCGATTTTTGTTGGTAACAAAGGGCCTCTCCGTCAGAGTGAAAGCTAGATTGTATGATGCCTGTGTGGGAACAGCTGTGTTACATGGCAGTGAAACACAGGGCTGTGACTGCAGAGGACTTGGAAAGGCTTGAAAGAAATGAAGTTAGCATGCTCTGGTCAAAGTGAAACTGTCTAACCCATGCCAGCATGGAAAACTGATGCTAAATGATGATGAAGACACACAGACAGACATACATAGATAAAAATAAATAAATTCATAAAACAAGAAGATGGAATGAAGAGGCTTTAATTACAAATCGCAATGATTGCTGTATGTTGGCATGTGATAGCTGATAACTGTAGAGGAGCTTTGAAATGCACATTATGAGGTTATTATGACAATCTAAAGCCATGCCACTGACCCATTTAAGTTACTTTCCTTAGCTCACATTTTGGAAT
The DNA here is from genome assembly GCF_001194135.2 of Octopus bimaculoides. Lineage (NCBI taxonomy): Eukaryota > Metazoa > Mollusca > Cephalopoda > Octopoda > Octopodidae > Octopus > Octopus bimaculoides. Next base: position 821,378 of record NC_068989.1, read on the forward strand.
TAAGCAAATCATACTGGTCAGAATTCTTTGTAAATCTATTTCTGTTTGTCAAAGTCTATGGTCAGAGAAAAAAGGTAACTCTAAGTCGGTAGGCATTAGTAAAAATCAGATGTATAATTGTTTACAAGATGGAATATAACAGCTTACTTGGATAGTTTGGTCTCTGGGTATTCAGGGAGTGTGCCACATCCATTGTCTTTGAGTCGGTCTTCCAAATGGGTCCTCATAATCTCTGGTTCATCGTCTGAAAACTGATTAGATTAAAACATTGTAAGTAAAGAACATTGATTAGTATATACAAGTACATTTCTCATCATCATAGGTTTAATGTCTACTTTTCCATGCCAGTTGGGGTAAAGTTTCCTATGATCTGATACTGTTCTTGTCACCAACCCTTGCTTGTTTTCAAGGCAGGTAATAACAAACAGCTGCGATATGCTTGCACAGAGAGCGGTCAACAAGCAACATTGCGTGAAGGAGTGTTTTGTTTATGAAGACTGCAAATGTCAGGACATATGAAGAAACCCAGACATACTTTACTTTTCTTAAATTATATTGTTACTAAAAATATTGCTTATGAGCAGTGAATGAAGACACATGAAGTAAGAGGGAAACACGAACTTACACACACACACACACACACACACTGGTGCGCTGGGTTTTTAGTTTCTTTCTAGCAAATCCTTTGACAATGCTTTGGTCAGTCCAGGACTATAGTAGAAGACACTTGCCCATGGCGACACGCAGTGGGACTGAACTTAAAACCATGCAGTTGGGAAGTAAACTTCTTAACCACACAGCCAGCCTGGCACCTATCAATTGGTATTTGTTGTCTCACAGAGGCACACAATTATTATCATAAATGGTTCCTCTCTCTGTCCATTTCTTCATGACAGCATAAATCAGAAACATTTGCAAACAGTTCAATCCAGCAAAATTTATAGTGTGACACCATGACCACCACTTGCAAATTCATACATTGATTTAGGTTGGATTGGCTGCTCTCCTAAATGTAGTCATTCACGGATTAGATTTGGATTGATGTTTGGCCCCAAAAGGTTTAAATATCTTTTCTAGGAACAGAGGGAAGTGATATTTCAAGCTGCAGGTCAGCCTCACAATTCGTTCATTTAATTTTTAAAAACTTTCTTAACTTCCATCTATCTTAAGTCAAATTGTTAATCTGTTATAATACACCAGTGTGTGTGTGTGTGTGTGTGTGTGAATTAACATTTTGTCTGTAACTTTTGAATGTAATGAATTACTAGAGAGGGGTTACTGAAAAGGGAGAGATCTAATGTGAAGAGGAGAAGTGAGAGATGGAGAGAGAGAGGGAGAGAATGTGAATTAGAAGGGAAGGAAGAAAGAAAGAGTGTTATGGCAGTTTCATTATTTAAATATTTACTCCACTGGAATTGATATGGCACAGTGGGTGAGAACGGTTTTATTTATTTCTTGGAAATTAAAGAGAGACAGTGGAAGGATCTGTGTGTGTGGAAGTAAAAAATGACGGCTGATGTATAAAAGGCAGGTTTGAAATAAGAATAAGATATGTTAACCATGGAATGGGGGCAGGTGAAGGGATTCCAGAGAAGTAGACAAATGCCAAGCAACAACAGTAGAGGACCCAAGATGCTAGAGAGAGATTAGATTGCAGACATGCAGCAGCAGTGAGGTGAGTTGAAGCGACTCAAAGTTGACTCAGTTGAAGAAAGAAAGAAAGAAGGAAATTAAAGACAGAACAGGAACTGGAGAGTAAAATAGATAAAAATTTAAATAAATACAACTGAAGAAGAATGAGAAAGAAGAGAAGAAATGAATTAAGGAATATTGAGAGTTGTCAAAGAATTGAGGATCAAACATGAAGAATTGTTACAAGATTAGAAAATGAAACTGAAGACCCACAGGGAAGAAATTGAAAAGAGCCAAAGAGAACAGGAAGCAGAAGTTGTTAGTAATACGAGGAGACATAGCTGGATGTTGTATATAACTCACTAAACATATTCTGAAATGAATATATGATTCTGGTGGAGAATTTACCATTAATATATCTCAGACCTTTTGGTTACTTCAATGAAGACTTAAAAAGCTGAACCATTGGGTTGAAGTCCCTTTTGTTTGAGAATACACAAGTTAATTATATCGTTGCACCTAATAATATGCACCCAAGAGAAGGACACGAAGGAAGAAACTAATATAGGATGCATCTCTGAACTTATGACCATTCTCGATAAGAATTACCAGAAATGTTAATGCAATGGCATCCAAGATGCTATGAGGAGGAAGAGGAGGAGGAGAAGAAGAAGAAGAGCAGACTCAAAGAGACAAGCATGACACTTAAAGAGAGACTGTTCTGTTGACAGAAGAATTTATGATTTACCAACAGCGGAGGAGAAGGCATTGGTGTTGAGGAATGGAGATAAAATTTCACCATTTGCGAGAGAGACTTCCATGAAATCCAGAAGAACAAGAAGACCGTTTAAATCTGAATAAATCCAAAACTTGGCTTGTGATATAGAATAATTTATTGAAAGTCTCTGATGGACCAAGCCGACAATTTGATTAGCCAGGTGCTGAAAGAAGAATAAGAGATAATGGTTGGAACAAGGTTGGAATTTTGCATCCCAAAATGTCACAAACTGTGCTAAGAGATCAATTTAATCCTATCTGGCATGGGGGCAAGTTATTGACATGGGAGTTAATAACTGAAACTATGTCAATGGCTCAAGCGAATTCCATTTCCTTGCATCCATCCACAAAACATTATTATCTGTGTGAATTCCCTTGGAATATTCTCAAAGAATAGAACTGCTCTTCTGATAATAGATGAAGCATCCATGTTCTTTGTGAATGCACTACATATAACAGATACTCTATTGAAAAAACTGTAATGAGGGAACATTGAACTCTTCAAGAGAATGTTTCTTCTTCTTAGCAAAAATGTTCATCGAGCAGCATGGTCTGTTCTACTGTGTTGCTGTAGACAGGAGATAAGACTAGAAGTAATGGAGACAATTTAATACAAACATCATGTTAATACCTTGAGAAAAAAAGCATCAAATGAAGATATAGCAGAGACCAGAAATGGGGATTTGCTAACCTTAATAATCAACAAATGCTTTTATTGAATACATTTTCAAGAAAATAATCCTAACTCCAAACAACGAAGGTGATGTTCTGTAACTAAATAATAAAGTTCTGAATTTCTTGGTTGCCAGACGACATTACAGAATATAAGAGCATAAACAAAATTGCAGCTGGAGATGATGTGCAAGCTGTAAATTATCTCCAAAATTTCTGAACCATTTTATTCCTTTGGCTTACTTCCTTGTGAGCCAAACCTAAAAGTTGATTCCATTGTTCACACGTTACCTCAATTCCAGGAAGATTCTGCTGAGGGGAACTAGATTAATCATCAACAATTTATCAGTCATCAACAATTTATCAATCCACTACATCACTCTAGAAATTATCCCTGGCAAGAAAAGAGAATATATGAATCAAGTGAATGGATTTAGTACCAAGTGATAAGGCATTACTCTTTACTTTGTAAAGATGGCAGTTTCACTCTTATCCCTTCATTTGTTAAATCTATTAACAAATCTTTTGATACAGTTGCAGTATATTTACCAAAACCTGTATTTAATCCTGGCCAATTGTATGTGGTATGTGGACTTAAGTAGCACTAGAAATAACTTGAGCCTACTTCCTAATACCAACCACTTTACACCGTTTACTCTGACTGGTTATCAAGTCCTCAGTCACATTAAAGTGTCCTCTAGATCTGATCACATCTTTGCCTATTTGTCATTCACTTTACAGAATGTATTGAGTGTGTTTTAGCATGGCATCGGGTCTACTAGTGAGGCAGCAACAAGTGTAAAAGGATAAATTGGAGAGAGAGAGAGAGAGAGAGAAAGAGACAGTACCAGGATAAGTGGCTGAAGAGAGGAGGAGCATAAAGAGAGAAACAGAGTAGGAGAAGGTAATGAAAGAAAGAGAAAGAGGGACAGAGGTGGCAGCTAAAAGTCTGTTGGGGTGGGGGGGGGGTGATAGTAACAGATAGATGATGGTTAGAGAGATTGATGGATGACAGTAAGAAAAACCTGGGATATGGATAGTGGTGGCCATCGGTAGAGAAAGGGTGATGGTGGAGTGTATTGGTTATGAATTTACCCTTCGTAAATAAGTGTGTCGATTGGGGAGAGAGGTAGCATATTAGGGATAGTGGAAGTGGGGATTGGTTATTGAACAGATTCAGTGCCATCCCTTGTTACTCTGGTAATCTCGTGTAATAAATAGGAGGGAAGGTGCCAGAGATGAGACATCTCCGGTGCCTTCTGAGATCCACAGGCAGCATTATATAATGAACGAAAGATGGGGGTGAATGGAAAAAGGGGATGAAAAAGGGTGATACTGGGGTACATTAATTCTGAACAGACTCAAATGAAATTTCACTGGGATTTTTATTATTCAAATACACTCTACACTGTCATATCATTAGATTGGATTAGAAATATTCCTGTAAACTGCAATCTATTGAGGCTGCAAATGATAATTTTATTTATTCCTTATAATGGCACAAGTAATTCTATTATTGGTTGAGATAAGTCATACAAAGGAAAACAAATGTATTTCAGCACCCAAACTCTATAAGCAATCTAAAAGGAATTTAACAGAATACCAATTCTATTTGCTGTCATCTTTGATGGCATAGTTATAAACTAAATAAATATATCCTCTCAGATTAAAATGAAACCAAAACATTTACAAAAAAAAAGTCATAATTGCTAATATTTCATTCACAGAAACAATAAAAACAAATATATAAAAATAACATACCAAGAGAAATCCAATCGTCTTTTCATTAAAGGTACCAAATCTGACTGATTTGTCAAAGAATTGCAACAATTTATCAAGAGGACGAAGTCGATTAAGGAAAGTATCTTCTGGTGCCATTGAAAGCCACCAACCTGGGAAAGAAGATACATTTTTTTAAAATGAAGAGCTTGTATAATATTTCCCCATGGCTGGACATGTTTATGCAGAATATCGAAAATAAACGACACTGCTTGTATGACATTGACACTCCTTTACAACTGTCAAGACAAGGAGAAGAAGGAAACACACACACGCATATACATAAATGATGGGTTTCTTCTAGTTTCCCTCAACCAAATTCATTCACAAGGCTTTGGGTGGTCTGGGGCTTTAGTAGAAGATATTTGCCCAAGGTGCCACACAGTGGAACTGAAACTGTGATTATGTGGTTGGGAAGCAAACCTCTTCACCATACACCAAAGCCATCTATATATTATATTTAGTGTAAATACATCATTAAAAGGCAAATTTACTGCAGTATTTGTCCAGGGAAAACATCTTATGGATGTGCTGTATTTAAAACCAATTTAAAATCAAAGGAAGATGAAAATCATCCCCACAGTGGCTAGTGAGAATGCTGGATGTATTTCAGCTTCATTGAGCATTGTCAATGGCATGTACTTTGAGGGATCAGTATAGTCTCTGCCAGAGTTAAACAGTATAGTCTCTGCTAAATATCCCTGCTGAGAGCTTGCTGATACAGATTGATAAGATTTGTGCAAATTTTACATGAGTAGAAGCTTTTTTTTAACAATTTTCACCCTGAAAATCACCTGTTACTTGTGTTTTAAAGTGAAAAAGAGGAGAAAGTGAAAGAACGTATGAACGTGTATATGTAATGGATGTGTGTGTGAGTGAGAGAGAGTGCCACTTACACATACATGAGAACACACACGTTCACTTTCTCTCTCTCTCATGCACACATGCACATGTACATACAAAAAAGATGTACGCATATGTATTGATGTATGTACGTATACATGACAACACACCCCTTCACTCACTCACTCTCTTTCTCTCTTTCTTTCACACACACATGTTCATACATCTTTCACTTTAAAACAAAAGTAAATAAATTGAAATTTTTTACAGAAATTAACAAACTCTGGATGATGAAATCACATTCAGTTAAAAATATTTCTAAATGATTAAGACATTGTGTACGTCAAAAAGTCAACGTTTTTTTTCCTTAGAGAGCACGAAGACTATGCATGTGTATATGTCACGCATAACGGATGTGTGTTTGTGTTGATTGGCACACCATGACATTCATTATATGTGTGTGTATGTGTGCTGATGTCATGAAAGCCATTTTTTTTTCATCAAGAAATAACAAACAAAAATTGAGTTTAATCGTTTAAATAGCAGTGCAAATATCACAAAAATTTGTACTGCACTGCCAAAGGAAAGTATGAAAATAAATATGCAAAAAAAAAAATAAGATAAAATATACAATTTCTGAGGTATTTTGAGTACACACAAACATCTCTAGAGTTTTAGTATTATTGAGATTCTAATTTCCTCATGCACACACACACACACACACCACTCAAGTTTATAAATTATGTTTACAGCTTATCCAGTGTTAGCTTTAATTTCATTTCTTAAAAGTAAACTCATGTAGCACCACATGTTTATCTGAATAACTACTATGTCATTCTTGTCACGTCATTTTCGTACTTAGTTACACCAAAGGATAAATTTTTCTGAACCGACAATATCCTGTTGCAAATTCTGCAGCCACCTCCCTACCACCACCTTCTCCCTTTCTTTTTCCACTTAGTTGTATACTTCCAGTATTTCTTCACATCCTTTATTTCTTTCATCTTTCTCCTTTCTTTTTTCTCTTCTCCTCCATTCTCTCTCTCTCTCTCTCTCTCTCTCTCCCCTACTCTCTAAATTATTTCTCCAAACCCCTTAAAGTCCTTCATTAACTTTGAGAAAGGCATAAGGTTTGATATAATTTTTATGAAGCTGTTAGCTAGTCATTAATTAATGAACGAATATCTGTTTTAGCTACTTTGTTTAAGATATAAAAGTGTGATTCCTGCAAACATGCGATTCACATACAGGTATGACAATGTGGTTAAGAAGTTTGCTTAGAACCATGTGTCTGATGGTTCAATACCATGGTGTGGACACTGTTGGGCTGGTGTTCTATACAATTGTTGTGGGTTAATCAATAAAAGAAATTGGTGGACAAATTACTGTGTGTGTGTGTGTGTGTGTGTGTGTGTGTGTGTGTGTGTGAGAGAGAGTGACTTCTTTTTCCTCTTTGCCTTCACTTGTGTTCGCTGGTTGCAAACAAACTTCTCCATTCTTCAAACAAACAATGCTGTATACTTGCAATCCATGGTGAAAGTATGCCTGAGCTTCTTGAGATGTTGCACAATCATCTATATA
>NC_068989.1:828678-843447 GCF_001194135.2 Octopus bimaculoides
ATATATATATATATATATATATAAAGATGAGGATGTGTGTATGTGTCTGTCTGTGTGTATCTCTAAAACTCAAGAACTACACAACCGATTTCATTGAAATTTTACATATGCCTTCTTAGGGTCCAGGTAGTGTCATAGGCCAAAAAATTTTCAACTTCATGCCTAATGCAAGCCCAGAGCAATCTCTTATATCTTCCACTATTTCAGTATTACGTGTCAAAAGTGAAACAATAACATCTCTCTATTGTAATGTGAGATAATACTTTCACTTTAATACTTTCACTATTAATACTGAAACTATAAAAGTGAAACTATTATCTCACATATATACAGGCATACATACATATATATACATGCATACCTATATATAATATATATTATGTACATATATATGTATACATCTGCACATATGTATATATAGATATATATGTATATGTATATATATAGATGTATATGTATAGATGTATATATATATACATGTATATATATAGTTATATATGTATATAAGTATGCATATATGTGTATATATATATATATATGTATATATATATATATGAATAAATATATGTATGCATGTATATATGTAATATGTACACATATATACATGCATATACATATTTATTCATATATATATATATATATATATATATATATATATATATATATATATATATATATATATATATATACATATATACATATACATACATTTATACACACACATATATATATATCAATATATATAAATATATATAGGTGCAGGTGTGGATGTGTGGTAAGAAACTTGGTTCCAAAACACATGGACCTGCTTTCACTCCCACTGTGTGGTAACTTGGCATGTGTCTTCTGCCATAGCCTCAGACCAACCAAAGCCTTGTCAGTGGATTTCGTAGACAGAAACTGAAAGAAATCAATCGTATATGTAAGTGACAAGGATTAGTTTGTCCAGGCAAAGGGTCAGGACACGAATTGCAAGAAAAGAATAGCAATGTGATATAGGACAGTGGAACTTGTGAGTGATTTTGACCGACCTATTGAAATATGAGACTTACCATCAAAACAATGGATTGGATAATTGCACAGAAGTCCTCCATCAACATAATGTTTCTTTGTTCCATTATTGGCAGAATAACTGGGTGGGCTGAATATTCCAGGGATGGACATTGACATACGCACAGCCAGGCGTACTGGCATATGTGGAGTTGTCTTTGGGTGGCAATATTCAACAGCCATGTGGTTAACATTAGTCACAACCACACATAATTCTCGACCGTAATGTTTGTAGATCTTGAAGAAGAAAGGAAATGAAACCAACATTTGAGTTTGGCATAAAACTTGATTAAAAAGAAAAACAATTTTTTTTTCTAATATTTCCAGTAATTTGCTGATCTTTTACAAACTTTTTCCCCATATTAGCAATGATAAAATTTTAAACTTTAAATTTTTAAAATCTAAAATTGTGGAGTGATGTCAATGATTGCACTGGGCAACAAAAAAAGATTTATTGTCTGCTGCCCAGACAAATGGTGCTGTACCAAACTAAATCGAGTACGCTGATTCCGAATCTCAACTCAAAATTGCTATAGCACGTCAGGATTTTGAGTTATGCGCATAATTATATTTTAATACTATATTAGAATCAAGAATAGTTAAGTTCAATGTAAATAATCATTATAATAGCATATTAGTAGTGTATATAGTAAATTTATGTCCAAGGCAAATAGTATTATAATATAATGGTACATAGTATATTTATGTTAAGGGAATGCTCACTTTATTTTTGATATGCTCATCTCAGAAATGTTTGAGACACTTGCTCTTGCGATTATGCATCATGCTGGTCTCTCGTTGTAGGAATCAGCAGTAGTCACCCATCATCCGTGGATTGAACCGGCCTTGATACCTCATTTCCAAGATAAGTTGGGAAAAATCGAGATGAGAATGCAAGAAATGCATTTTAAGGGACATTCAGTATCGTAATTGCAGTTGCAGCAGATACTGGTGTCACACAAATGGCACCTGTGCTGGTGGCAGATAATAGCACCCATTATACTCTCAGAGTGGTTGGCATTAGGAAGGGCATCCAGTTGTAGAAACCATGCCAAATCAGACTTGTGTCTGGTGCAGCCTTCCAGTTTACCGTCCCTGGTCAAACCATCTAACCCATGCCAGCATGGACGACAGACGTTAAACGATGACGGCAACGATGACGAATGACCAATCAGAAAATCAGAAAACACTCACCTCCCAGAAAGTAATATTTGGATTCCCAGTTTTTTCCAAAAATACTTTTCGAAACCATTCATCAATTTTTTTGCCAGGATTCCAGCCATAGTCTTTGAGTAGGTTTGGTAAAAGGCTCAAATATCCCCATTTATGATCTACAAGAAATAAATTTATAAGCAACAATATTAAAGTTTAGGTAACAAGACACATATTTCATTGCTCCATGAAACAAATGTAATCTTTAAACTTCACTGTGGATTCTTTGTTTAGCACAAACTCACTTTTACAAAAATTGGAAAAGTGTAGTATATAATTTACATTATCCTAATATATTACTGGTATATTTTTTATTGAGTAAAGTAGCATTAAAATTATACTTTAGTCTCAGCAAGAATGCAACAGAGAACTATATGATTGTTACAATAATAGGTCTTGTAACCCAGCATTCTTATTGCAAAACAAGCGTGATTAGAGAGTGCAGAGGGGGAGTGAGAAGTGAGTGGCGAAAACCTGGATATATATATAGAGTGGGGTGAGGCTACCGGATAGCATTGGTACAGAGAAACATGGCCGTGAGGTCAAAATATCAGCTGAACCAATATATCTGAAAGTTTATGTTATCAAGGTAACCCAAAACCAGTTCAATTCAAAGCAGACTGAAATAATATCTATGATACATGAACACATACAAAAAGAACACAGAAACAAGAAATATAATATTCTAAGAAAAACCGGTTTACTTTTTAAACTTATGATGGCATCAGTAGATAATGAAACAATAAAAAATAAACATGGAAATTCTATAAATCATGACATTTGGTTATTTCGCTATTTATGTATGCTAAAAACAATTTAGAGAAATTATGCTTATTAGATTATAGGAAAAGCAATCATAATTAAGGTGTTATTTACTACTGAAATATTTAAATGCTTTTCTATATTTATGGGAATATTTCAATGTAAGACTGGTTCTACAATTTAATCATTTTAATTTTGAAGTAATTATATAATACATTTCCTCTAGGACGATATTTCCAATAATGACCAGAAGAGAGAATGTTGACAACAGCTTCATGGATTTCTTTCAACCAAGATGGAGCTGGAAGCAGGAAGAATGGTCATATTGTTGAATAAAGTATCAAAGTATTTTCAAATGACCAGCGTTTCTTTGCAATCTGGATATATTCCATTGAAGTGGTTTACTTTTACAGACATTGAGCAAAAGCCAAAGATATGACTAAGTTTGCAGATTATCAATAACAAATTCAAAGAGAAGACAAGCAAAATCCAGTGTTTGGTGCTTTCAGTGGTTCCAGCAGTCTTCCTTCGCTTGTTGAATCTCAAATGCCTTCTCAGAAAAATTCTTTCCATTATTGATAGAATGCCACAGAACCTTCCAAAACCAGACACCAATATCTCAGCATTATCCAGGCCTAAAGACATAATCAAATCCTGTCATATATCTCAAAGAAGTAAGAAAAGGATTTAACGAAGAATTTGTAGAGTTTACAGAACCGTTTAAAACTGATATTGCTTCTCAGATTGGCATCAAGTAAGATGTCATGGAGTTCAAATTATATCATTTGATAACAGACAACCGTTTGGAGTTTCTTTTTCTAAATGTAGAAAATTCCTTACACCTTTATAGCATATATTACAGGCACCACTCTACTTCAATCTGAACCAGCAAGTGATAATGGCCACACCTTCCACCAAATTATCACGGCAGTCTATCAATATCCCTATTACGAATATAACGGCCACACATTCTGCCAAAATGTTATAGTAGTACTTACCAAGCATCAACTTGCCAATGTCTTGACTTAAGTAGTCCAAGAGTTCAGTGCTTGAGACGCCAACACTGATTAACGCAGCAACCATGGCCCCAGCGCTTGCACCAGCCAAGCGTTTTGTATTATTTAATACACCAAGTTCTTCAAGGACCTGGAAACAAAAGAAAACAACAACAGCTCAGTTTAAAGAAAAAAGAGAATAACAATAATAACAACAACAATATCATTGTCATTAACATAATCTTTTGTCATCATCATCATCATGTTTGACTTTTCCTTTAATCCTAGAACTGATGAAGTATACTCTTTTACTCTTTTACTTGTTTCAGTCATTTGACTGCGGCTATGCTGGAGCACCGCCTTTAGTCGAATCAAATCGACCCCAGGACTCATTCTTTGTAAGCCTAGTACTTATTCTATCGATCTCTTTTGCCGAACCGCTAAGTTACGGGGACGTAAACACACCAGCATCGGTTGATGGTGGGGGGGACAAACACAGACACACAAACACACATACATACATACATACATACATATATATACATATATACGATGGGCTTCTTTCAGTTTCTGTCTACCAAATCCACTCACAAGGCTTTGGTCGGCCTGAGGCTATAGTGTCACCTTGGGCAAGTGTCTTCTACTATAGCCTTGGGCCGACCAAAGCCTTGTGAGTTAATTTAACCTATGATTAGTGGAAAACGACTAATGAGACATGAAGAGGGAAAAAACATGCAATCAGTTTCAAGTTGAAAACACAATCATGGTTTTGAACTATTCCTAATAACAAAAACCCTTGGGTTGAATTAATAACATTATTATAATTAATCTATCTATCTATCTATCTATATAGACATATAATAAATATACAAGAATAAGGGCAGAGAATCGTCAATTAATAATAGAATTAATAATTAACAATTTTGCCAAGTAGTTCAGTATGAAAAAAACCTTTATCGGTAAAACTATTTATCATCATAAATATACAGGGATTAGCAATTGAGTTGCTTCTCCAACATACTGAAAATTTAGAAATAGCAGTCAAAGAACTACTGATTCCAAACTACAAATTTTCAGTATGTTGGAGAAGCAACTCAATTGCTAATCCCTGTATATTTATGATGATAAATAGTTTTACCGATAAATTCTATTATTAATTGATGATTCTCTGCCCTTATTCTTGTATATAGACACATATATAGTTTAGTCACAGGGTTCATTAGAATCTAGGTGCATCAACACACAGGGCACCAAGACTGGTTAGGTACCATAACATTGAGTTCACAGTAAGGTAAAAACAACCATGAAGTGTCATGTATTTGGTAGTGTGCTGCAGGTATGTATAACCGAATCCAAAATAGACCGTAGATCTAACTCAGGTTTGGTTCCAGCTGTAGTATATGTTTAAAAATAAGAACATGAATGGGGTTTAAATAAAAGCCCATTTGTGTTATTCTTTATGCACACACACACACATTCCATTTACTCTGTTGTACTGAATTCTTGAGGTGAAACTATGTGTCTAAACAGATGTTGTACTAAAGTGCAACCACATCTATCTCAACAGTCATCATTTTCCAACAGGGTTATTTCTATTATTAAATTAGAACACATGCACTGAATCTCTATCGTTCTCTTTATTAGCATTCAGTTGATCTGAGTGTTGCTGGCCATTGTCAGCAGCAACGCATTTGCAATCATGTCTACGAGGCGTCACTGAACACACCATTCATTCTTGAGTATACAAACCATTACTCCCTCCTCCCACCCATCTTCTGCTGCTCGCCACCACTACCGTCTTTTTTTCTTTTTCTTTGTTTCTTTGGTGAGGTAGGTATGGGGGTTTTTTTTCTCAATAATTTGGTCTTTTATACTTTTAATGTTTTTTCTTTCTTTACTGCCAGTAAAAATATGTTAATAAAATAAAGTACCATTCAAAAATAAAAAAGAAACAAAAACAAATAATTAGATAAATAATCATTCCATTGACCATCACTTGCTTGATCAATCAATGATTCAGTTTGTGCAAGTCCTGTTGTCTCAAGCTAAGAACTTATGGAGGACTTGCGCTCACCTTCTCTTCTCCCATTAGTAAATTACTACAACGGCAAAGGAGGTGTCTTAAACAGAAGCAACTATGGAGGAATCAAACTGCTCGACCAAGTTAAGAAGGTCAAAGTTCAATTGATCCATGACAAAATAGTGTTAGATGCAATTTGGCTTTGTGTTTGGAAGAGGCAGCACAGATGCAATCTAACCAGTGAGGCAAGTGCTGGAGAAATACTTGGCTTGGAATAAACAACTATTTCTAGCTGTCATTGATTTGGGGACAGTATTCGAAAGGGTACCACATTCAGTAATTTGGTGGTCAGTGAGGGATCTGGGTGTAGAGGAATGAATTGTGAGGATTGTACAAGCTTTGGACAAAAATGCAGTAAGCAAAGTGAGTTAATGATTTCAGTGATGAATTTAGTGTGAAGGTAAGAGTCCATGTGTGTGTGTGTGTGTGTGCGTTTGTAAATATTTATGTGTGTATGTTATTGTTTATACATGTGTGTGAATATTTTGGAAAACAACTAATTTACATTATTTACATTTGACAGATATTGTTTCGGCTGATATACCCTCCAGCCTTCATCAGGTGTCTTGGAGAAATTTCGAACCTGAGTTTTCATCCCTAAGGTATTTTTCAATGTTATTATTATTATTGTTGTTGTTGTTGTTGTTATTATTCAGGTCACTGCTTGGAATCGAATTTGGAATCTTGGGATTAGTAGCCTGCACTCTTAACCACTACACCATATGCTTTTGTGCTTTTGTCATGCTAGTATTTAAGTCTGTATGCGTGAACATGTTTGATGTATGGATGTGTGAGTATCTCAGTAAATTTTCACAGACTTTCTCCACACAATTTTCGTTTGTATGTCTAGATGTGCATGAATTAGTATGAATGCTTATGTACACACACACACACACACACACACACACACACACACACACACACAGGCTGAATCTGATGTAAACTCTCAGTCTAAAAGAAATAAACATGATTCACGATGACATCTCACCATTAAACTCCCACAATATGCAATGCCTTTATTTCCACCACCTTCAAACACCAAATTCTCAAAGGGATAATCATAGTGTATTAGGGTTCCAAGTTGTACTTCACCCGAATCAGGGACATCACTTCGGTCCACAAACTGTATCCTTTCCTGCTGGAGGGTCTCATTATATTCAGATTTAAACCACCTGGAATGGGAACCACACTTCACAGTGTTTCCCATATTTCTGAAACAAAAATGTAAATATAAACAGTTAGGTTAACTCTTTAGATGGCAATAATTTTAGCTGGCACACTTTACTATTGCAATTTAGAATTCCCAGGTAATGAGAAAAACCTGCATGTTTTCTTCAGCAATGTCACTTATTTTTCATGTTTTAGTTTCAGACACTATGTCTAGCTTAACATGAACTGTAGTAAAGACAACATGGCATGGTGAAGGGGTCACATAAAAAAACCCCACTGGGTTGGCATTAGGAAGGGCATCCAGCCATAGGAACCATACCAGGACAGACAATTGAAACCTGGTGCAGTTCTCAGCTGCACAGCTCCTGTCAAACTGTCCAACCCATGCCAGTATGGAAAACAGACATTGACGATGATGATGATGATGACAACTTCTATGTTGTATATTAGCATCCGTACATTTCTGACAGTCACACTAGTTGCCATATTGTCAGTACAAAAGCAGGTTATTCCCAATCACAGAGGAATCTAGATGATTTCAACATAAAATGTTTCTCATAGAAAGAGAGATGAGGATGATACAATAAAGAATTATATGACAAGAATCATATTCATTAATGAAAACAATTTAATTATGGTAAAAGAGCAGCAACAATAAGATTCTTCCTGTCTGTGTGTCACTAATGTAATTTGATTGTGTCGATGTTGATTGGAGGAACACAAATTCAGCTGAGCTTTTAATTCAAAACTATTTTTATTGTTTCCAACTTTATATTGTCATTTCTATGAAACACAGAAGAGGTATTTACACAGCAATAACAGTTGATCAATGAGACCGGAATGGGAGTGGTTTGTCTGCTGGATTGGCAGGAAGAGTTCATTGGAATGATTCGGTTGACTCTTGCACCTTGGCAGTCAAGTTGTGTAATCGGAGTCACTGTTACTTTGGTCATCATTATAATTCATTTTGGCTGCTACAGACACTGTTCTAGTTTACTCTGTTAGTAGCTAAAACACATTAAATATGTAGCTGAAGTCCTTATCAGAAAGAGCACACCAGAGGGAAAATGTTTAATTAGACCGTGTTTGTCCCAAGTGTCTTAGTGGCATCATCAATAACTGAGCGAACCACATTTGTTTTGTTTTCTCATCAGATACAGTGACCTGGGTTCAATTTCTATGTGTTTTGAGACTGCTAAATATTTCTGCTATAGAATTCTCAGATTATAATAGATCTTGAGCCAACAGTATTTAAATATAGAGAGAAATATTAAAATCATCAAAATATAATTGTTTGTATATTAAACAATTGTTCATTCATATCTGTTCGCCTCGCAAGGTTTAGAGCATTGTCCAGATTAGGTTGTTGTTAACTGGTCCTCTGGCTAAGCTTAATTAATGTTTACAAGAATTATACTCAGTCACTACTGACCCAGCAAGATTGTTCAGAGAGATAAACAGTTAAAATGTCTTTCTGATAAATCAAAGACTATCCTGTCTGTTTGTGTCTGCATATAACATAAAATGATGTCTAGTTTTTGCAACAACATCAACAATTTTGAGAGGGGGAGAATAGATGAGACCATCGTCCCCCATGACTTGACTGATTCTTTAATTTACTGACCCTGACAAAATCAAAATCAAAGTTGACTTTGGTGAGATTTGAACTCAGAACATACAGAGCTGGATAAAATGCTACTAAGCATTTTTTCCTAGCTGTGTTTCGGGAGGGTCATTATGCCAATAATAATAAACACATGCACTGGGTCAATATCACTTCTTTATCATTAAATATCTAACCAACCAACTAGTCGATCGTTCGTTTGATGTGTTGGTTAAACAATCAATTGGTCGGTTGTTCGTGAGAGTCCTTTCATTGCTATTCACAACCTCTTCAATGCGATGCCCTTTCTCTTCAAAGTCTGCCAGCCTGCCACCACTCTATGTTTGCCTAGAAATATAATATTAGTCACAATGTGTGAGATTGGTGGAGTTAAAAGGCATGAAAGAAATCAGATGTATGTGTGTCAAAACATACATGTCCATTTGACAAGTTTAATCACACACATGCATGTGTGTGTGTGCGTGTGTGTAAATAAGCTTGAAGTCCTTATATCAAAACATGATATTGTAGTAGAGATTCCTGGAGGAAGTAGACTAGTATGACTAGTCTAGCACTTATCTCTGACTTGCTTTTTATCAGTGTCTTGACAGGGTACGGCTGATCTATGAACCAAATGAAAGACTGTTAAATAATCTTAATTAAACCCACAACAGCAACAACAACAGCAACAACAACAGAAACTTGTTTCTATGAAGCAAGCACATTGTCATCTGAGCTTCATATCTTTTGGGAAGAAGGCAGCGAACTTTCAGGGGATTGAGTGTCCTGAGTTCCTGTTGCAGAGGGTGTATACTGCAGTTCCAAAAGTATTGATCTGCTTACTAGACATTGCAGCACTGTAATGGTGTGCTTCGCTTGTGGCTGAAATATTCTTCAGATTGGTCAAATAGAAATAGCTTTCTGTTGATGTGTATTGATATTCATTAATTGATATTCATTAATTCTTCAATGATGCAGTTTTATTTGAAAGCAGTCACCAGCAGCACCAGCAGCACCAGCACCAGCAGCATTTGTGTTTCTGCTGTGTTTTAGGTTTGACAGCTTTGAAATAAATTCTTTAAGCCTTTAGCATTCAGTTCATTCCTCCATCAAATGTTCTGCTTCTTTATTCAAATTGCTTTGAATTAATTAGGCATCATCTTATAGCTTTAAGATTTAAATGATGGATTGTTTATTTCTAGAATGACATTGTTAGGTACGTATGAGGGGTCAGATCTGGCTAGTTTTGATTATAAAACAGGGAGAATATTTGGGCTGGATACGGCTGAAGGGTTAAGCCATGTGATCCTCTGCCAGTTTATTTACAAGGGAGGGTAAAGTCTTGGATCCCAACGTTTTCATATACATTTCTCTTTGGTCCACATCCAGAAACAATATTTTCCCTCCAGCTTTTGTATTATTCATTTGCATTACACATGAATTTTTGTGTAGTCGTTTCTCCTGCAGGCTTCAGTTGATGTTTCAAGGCCCGAGTTGCATTATCAGTCTGTTTGTGCTTAGCTTTTCATTGAAGTTGGACAACCAACTAAGTGACCTCTAGGTCATCATGCCTTGTCACTAACCTGGTGTTGTATCCCCTACCAAATCATTCAGCTCCCAACCACCAAGCCCATGGACGTTAAATTAGGGAACATGAAAAAGTATAATTCATTGATACAACCAGGAGCAGCAATTAAAGACAGCTGATCACTTCAACCTTCTCCTGCAATAAACCAACACATCCTGTACACAGGAGGTATTTCTCATTTACTTGAAACAAGACACTCAGCTGAAGGTCACACTTGCTCTTATCGATTCATTTCAGATCCTATCTATTTACTACTCATGTGTCAAGCAAATATAACTCCATATAACTTAATTCACATGATTCATTTAGTCTCAAGAAACAGAAACTGTTTGGTTTTCAACTGGAAAACAATAAACATAAACTGGCACAGACAGCAAACACATTAAGGAGTAATACGACATACCTGGTTGCAATTAGGCATTCAGAAAAGTAACTGAGCAAAAGAAACGAAGCAACTGCTTGAAGAAGGTTTCGTTTCATCTCTTTTCTGTAAAATGCAATGAAAATGAACCTAGGAACTTGTCTGAAAAACCTTCCCTAGTCAGACGAAGCATGTTCATTTGCTTTCTATGTCTCTTGTTTGTCTTTTACTTGAAAGTAGAAACCTTTTGGTGTTGATCAGGTCAATTCTGATTAAGTATATGGATGAGCAAAGGCATTCCAACCATGACCATTTCATTTTTGTAAACAAGTATGTCAGGGTGCTATTTCAGAGAAATTTCATAGCTATTTCTAGCAAGTCAGTTAGTTAATCTAGGAGGTGCTACCAAGAATAGAAAGACAAAGTGAAAAGAATACTAAGTGCTATGGTAACAAGACAGAACAATGTCCAGACCCACTATTCTTACAAACTCAGTATCTATACCATGTGTAAGTGTTGCTAGCATAAGCTTTTCTTTTCATCACTGAATTAGAATTAGAAGAACAAAGGGCAAACGAGACTTGTACAATAAAAGCGGAAGTAATGAAATAATATTGATTCAATCACTTGTGGTGTTCTCCTCCAGTAAAAATTAGTATTTTATCTGATGAATAGAAAAATCAATACTAATAAATATCTTGTCTTAAACTCTACTATGTTCCTGAGTATTTATTCATTCTACGTCTGACACACACACACACATATGCATGACATTTAAATTTGAGCTTTTATTAGTTTCATGCTATCAAAACAATGATCTGACAAGCTTGTATAACACGCCATGAGTTTCTATACAACACAGCATACGGAGAAGAAGAAAGCCATATCTGGGTCCTGAAGGCTAACTACACACTACACACCATCAACTGGAGCATTGTGGAATGATTTGTGCCATACATTAATGATTCAAAGAGATGCAGGCTTTGTGAAGCTGAAATATCTCATAGCCATTTTAGATCTAAGAGCCTGTACTGACCTACTAAATTCCAGATCTGAAATTTATATTAAATGTAAGCCTCTGGACAAATTTCTTTTATTGAATTGGAAAACATCACCCTCTCTGAATTAAGCATGCAGTCTTACAAACTGACTTTCTCCCCATTGAATTAATTTACACCAACCAAATTCTGATTCAAATAGTCAGAGACACAGCTCTTAATTTTCTTTTTTTCTGTTTTCTCAGTCTGCTTTTTCTGTGTGTGTGTACCCTTCATTTTTACAACCATCATGTGATGGTTGTAAATGAGTATCACCCTCATCCAAATGATGTTGTTCGTTCCCAGACTTCCATGAAAAACATGACCATCCCTGAGGAAATCTTGCCTCGCTTGGAAACATGTGAGCATTGGCAACAGTAAGGATATCCAGCCATAGAAAATCTTCAATAAATCCCATCTGACCCATGCAAGCATGGAAAAGCAGACGTTAAATGATGATAATGGCACACAGCAAATCTTTGCAAAGGAACACTTTATATATTACTGGTTTTTACCAAGATTTGGGAGAGGAAAGAAATGTTGACCTCAACCAGGATTTGAACTCAGAATAATCACTCCTAAATATATAACCAATCCAGTGTTCAGCAACTGAGGTCATCTTTTATGACGTTTTCGTGATGTTTCTTTTACGTAGAAACAATATTTGTGGATGAAGGGAAAATGCGTTCAAGTTGGTAAACAGGAAATGCACACTTGATTTCACAACTACTTTATTTCTTATAAGTGTTTGTACTTGTCCCCCCCCACTTGACAACCAGTGTCAGGAGGTTTATGTCCCGATAACTTAGCAGTTCAACAAAAGGGATCAATATGATAAGTACCAAGCTTTAAAAAAAATAAATAAGTACTGGGGTTGGTTTATTTGATTAAGCAGTTTTCAAGGTGGTGCTCCAGCATGGCCACAATCTAATGACTGAAACAAGTAAAAGATGAATGATATAAATATAAGTTTGTTGTTGTTGTTGAGTTGTAGACCAAAGCCAACTCCTCAAACATTTGGCCAAAAGTATTCCAATCATGATTATCTTGTGTTTTACTTAAGCATCGTCTACCTAGGATTACATTACCCAATGTGCAGCCTTCCATTTTTTTAGGACACTAGGGTGTGGTCTGAGGGTTGTTATTGTTTGTTGCCAATGAATTGACTGAACCCCCCCCCCCCAACTAATTGTATTGGTCTGAAAGAAAGTTTTGAAACAAGAAGAACAGAAATAAATCTTGTTAGATGCTTTGTTTTGTCATTCATCTACTTCACCACATCTTATTTTATATACATTGATATGAAACTCTAAATTAAACCTACAACCACAAATTTAATTTGGGGGGAAATGAGATGATGTGACAATCATCCTCTTCTCAAGATCACTGAAATGCAAGTAGAAACACTCATTATTATGGTATATACTTTTAACATGTTGTGTACTCTACCAGAACATTCTCACATCAACAGCCTTAGCTGCTCTTCAACACCAGACCTCACTCAGACAAACGCCAGTACCAACAGGTTCTTCATGTTCTCTTTTGAGTCACTGTTACTCTATTACTACCACTGTTACTCTACTACTACCACTGTTACTCTACTACTACCACTGGTTTCACCACTACAACTCTGAAATTAGCCCAATGCCTCTGTAAATGCCATGCTCCAGCTTCCCTTAACGCTCTGCGTGTGTGTGTGTACATCACTGGGGCTTTTACATGGTCTCTCAATAGAAATAGCAGCCAAGGCCCCTCAAATCACATATTATCATCTTAAGTACAGTAGTGTGGGATACATCAGATAATGTCATTGTATATATCCCTAAAAAAAGACAAGAAGGCCCTTACAGCTGCAACAGTTTTGATCTGCTGGATCAGTGCTGACTCAGAGCTAAGCACTAACATAGCTAGGAGTTGGGGGGGGGGGGCGTCCACCCCAGGTGGCATTTTGGGTCTGCTATAGGCAATATGTATCTTTTGTGGGGTCCAGGGGCAGCATACACTCTAGCTATGCTAGTGAAGCTAAGCAACAACAACACTATAACAGTGAAATCATACCATGATGTTTCAAAAAACCAATTGAATGAGATAAGTTCATGAAATATAATCTAATATGGTCCTGACATATTTGGCAGTCTACCAAATCTCTGTACTATTGTTCCAGTGAGAATCTCTGATATTTTTACAGAGAAGTACTCTAAAAGTACAATTTGGTTGGCAACCAGTATATAAAAGTATATAAATAACAGTTTTGGAATTTTGTGCTTTTTATAACTGTTCTATTCAAATTATAATTTGTATGGTAATGCACTTTTTCAAAAACTGAACAGCTTCTGGTAGTCACAAACTATCATTTATCAAAAAGCCTTCTAACAACACAAGGAATTTCAAAATAGTTTTGCATTTCTTTGACTATTTCAGTCCCATTACAATAATTCTTTGGATGCATTTTTACAAGTAAAATCTTGCAGAAGAGTTTCTGAGAGATTTTTTAGATCAATTTTCAAAGCTCAAAACAGGTTTTTTTAAATAAATAATGGATTATAGATTAAAACAGAGTGGATTTTTCATCTTTTACTTGTTTCACTCATTAGACTATGGTCATGCTGGGGCATCATCATCATCATCATCGTTTAACGTCCGCTTTCCATGCTAGCATGGGTTGGACGATTTGACTGAGGACTGGTGCAACCGGATGGCTACACCAGGCTCCAATCTAATTTGGCACAGTTTCTACAGCTGGATGCCCTTCCTAACGCCAACCACTCAGAGAGTGTAGTGGGTGCTTTTACGTGTCACCCGCACGAAAACGGCCACGCTCGAAATGGTGTCTTTTATGTGCCACCCGCACAAGCCAGTCCAGGGGCACTGGCAACGATCTCACTCGAAAATCCTACGGGAGCCAGTCAGG